>NW_027596729.1:0-169839 GCF_964194155.1 Cetorhinus maximus | reverse complement strand
CTGTATTAAGAGGTTCAGTCAGATATATCCAGAGTCTGGTTCCTGTATTACAAGAGTTCAGTCAGATAAACTCAGAGTCTGGTTCCTGTATTAAAGGGGTTCAGTCAGATATACCAGAGTCTGGTTCCTGTATTAAAGGGGTTCAGTCAGGTAAACCCAGAGTCTTGTTCCTGTCTTAAAGGGGTTCAGTGAGAATAAACCCAGAGTCTGGTTACTGTATTAAAGGGGTTCAGTCTGAATAAACCAGAGTCAGGTACTTTATTTATGGGGTTCAGTCTGATATACCCAGAGCCTGGTTCCTGTATTAAAGGGGTTCAGACAGGTAAACCCAGAGCCTGATTCCTGTATTAAAGGGGTTCAGTCAGATATACCCAGAGCCTGGTTCCTGTATTAAAGGGGTTCAGACAGATAAACCCAGAGTCTGGTTCCTGTATTAAAGGGGTTCAGTCAGATAAACCCAGAGTCTTGATCCTCTATTAAAGATGTTCAGTCAGATAAACCCAGAGTCTGGTTCCTGTATTAAAGGGGTTAAGTCAGATAAACCCAGAGTCTGGTTCCTGTATTAAAGCAGTTCAGACAGATCAACCCAGATTCTGGTTCCTGTATTAATGGGGTTCAGTCAGATAATCCCAGAGTCTAATTCCTGTATTAAAGGGGTTCAGTCAGATAAACCCACAGTCTCGTTCCTGTACTAAAGGCGTTCAGTCAGATAATCCCAGAGCCAGGTTCCTATATTAAAGGGGTTCAGTCAGATAATCCCAGAGTCTAATTCCTGTATTAATGGGTTCAGTCAGATAAAGCTACAGTCTGGTTCCTGTATTAAAGGTGTTCAATCAGATAAACCGAGAGTCTGGTTCCTGTATTGAAGGGGATCAATCTGCTAAACCCAGACTCTGGGTCCTGTATTAAAGGGGTTCAGTCAGTTAAACCCATGAGTCTGGTTCCTGTATTAAAGGGGTTCATTCAGATAAACCCAGAGACTGGTTCCTATATTAAAGGGGTTCAGTCAGATATACCCAGAGTCTGGGTCCTGTATTAGAGGGTTCAGTCAGATAAACCCAGAGTCTAATTCCTGTATTAAAGGGTTCAGTCAGATAAACCCGCTGTCTGGTTCCTGTATTAAAGGGGTCCAGTCAGATCATCCCAGAGTCTAATTCCTGTATTAAAGGGGTTCAGTCAGATAAACCCACAGTCTCGTTCCTGTACTAAAGGCATTCAATCAGATAATTCCAGAGCCAGGTTCCATATTAAAGGGGTTCAGTCAGATAATCCCAGAGTCTAATTCCTGTATTAATGGGGTTCAGTCAGATAAAGCTACAAACTGGTTCCTGTATTAAAGGGGTTCAATCAGATAAACCCAGAGTCTTGTACCTGTATTAATGGGGTTCAGACAGATATACCCAGAGCCTGATTTCTGTATTAAAGGCGTTCAGTGAGAATAAACCCAGTGCCTGGTTCCTGTCTTTAAGGGGTACAGCGAGAATAAACCTATAGTCTGGTTCCTGTATTAAAGGGGTTCAGTCAGATATACCCAGAGTCTGGTTCCTGTATTAAAGGGCTTCAGACAGATAAATCCAGAGTCCGTTTCCTGTATTGAAGGGGTTCAGTCAGATAAACCAAGTGATTGGTTCCTGTATTAAAGTGGTTCAGTGAGAATAAACCCAGAGTCTGGTTCCGGTGTTAAAGGGGTTCATTCAGATAAACCCAGAGTCTGGTTCCTGTATTAAAGGGGTTCAGTCAGATAAAACCAGAATCTTGTTCCTTTATTAAAGGGGTTCAGAAAGATGAACCCAGAGTCTTGTTCCTGTATTAGAGGGGTTCAGTCAGATAAACCCAGTGTCTGGTTCCTGTATTCAAGGGGTTCAGTCAGATAAACCCAGAGTCTGATTCCTGTATTAATGGGGTTCAGTCAGATAAAGCCAGTGCCTGGTTCCTGTATTAAAGGGGTTCAGTCAGATAAACCCAGAGTCTGGTTCCTGTACTAAAGGGGTTCAGACAGATCAACCCAGATTCTGGTTCCTGTATTAATGGGGTTCAGTCAGATAATCCCAGAGTCTAATTCCTGTATTAAAGGGGTTCAGTCAGATAAACCCACAGTTTCGTTCCAGTTTTAAAGGCGTTCAATCAGATAATCCCAGAGCCTGGTTCCAATATTAAAGGGGTTCAGTCAGATAATCCCAGAGTCTAATTCCTGTATTAATGGGGTTCAGTCAGATTAAGCCACAGTCTGGTTCCTGTATTAAAGGGGTTCAATCAGATAAACCGAGAGTCTGGTTCCTGTATTTAAGGGGTTCAATCAGCTAAACCCAGACTCTGGGTCCTGTATTAAAGGGGTTCAGTCAGATAAACCCATGAGTCTGGTTCCTGTATTAAAGGGGTTCATTCAGATAAACCCAGAGACCTATTCCTGTATTAAAGGGGTTCAGTCAGATATACCCAGAGCCTGATTCCTGTATTAAAGAGGTTCAGTCAGATATATCCAGAGTCTGATTCCTGTATTACAAGAGTTCAGTCAGATAAACTCAGAGTCTGGTTCCTGTCTTAAAGGGGTTCAGTCAGATAAACCCAGAGTCTGGTTCCCGTATTAAAGGGGTTCAGTCAGATATACCGAGAGCCTGGTTACTGTATTAAAGGGGTTCAGACAGATAAACCCAGAGCCTGGTTCCAGAATTAAACGGGTTCAGTCATATATACCCAGAGCCTGGTTCCTGTCTTAATGGGGTTCAGTGAGAATAAACCCAGAGTCTGGTTCCCCTATTAAAGGGGTTCAGTCAGATATACCGAGAGCCTGGTTACTGTATTAAAGGGGTTCAGACAGATAAACCTATAGCCTGGTTCCAGTATTAAAGGGGTTCAGTCATATATACCCAGAGCCAGGTTCCTGTATTAAGGGGGTTCAGTGAGAATAAACCCAGCGTCTGGTTTATGTATTAAAGTGGTTCAGTCAGTTAAACCCAGTGTCTGGTTCCTGTATTAAAGGGGTTCAGTCAGATAAAACCACAATCTTGTACCTGTATTAAAGTGGTTCAGACAGATAAACCCAGAGTCTTGTTCCTGTATTAACGGGGTTCAGTCAGATAAACCCAGTGTCTGGTTCCTGTATTAAAGGAGTTCAGTCAGATATACCCAGTGCCTTATTTCTGTATTAAAGGCGTTCAGTAAGAATAAACCGAGAGTCTGGTTCCTGTATTAAATGGGTTCAGTCAGATATTCCCAGAGTCTGGTTCCTGTATTAAAGGGGTTCAGACAGATAAACCCAGAGTCCGTTTCCTGTATTGAAGGTTTTCAGTCAGATAAACCAAGTGATTGGTTCCTGTATTAAAGGGGTTCAGTGAGAATAAACCCAGAGTCTGGTTCCTGTGTTAAAGGGGTTCATTCAGATAAACCCAGAGTCTGGTTCCTGTATTAATGGGGTTCAGTCAGATAAAACCAGAATATTATTCCTTTATTAAAGGGGTTCACACTGATGAACCCAGAGTATTGTTCCTGTATTAAAGGGCTTCAGTCAGATAAATCCAGTGTCTGGTTCCTGTATTCAAGGGGTTCAGTCAGATAAACCCAGAGTCTGATTCCTGTATTAATGGGGTTCAGTCAGATAAACCCAGTGCCTGGTTCCTGTATTAAATGGGTTAAGTCAGATAAACCCAGAGTCTGGTTCCTGTGTTAATGGGGTTCATTCAGATAAACCCAGAGTCTGGTTCCTGTATTAAAGGGGTTCAGTCAGATAAAACCAGAATATTATTCCTTTATTAAAGGGGTTCACACTGATGAGCCCAGAGTATTGTTCCTGTATTAAAGGGCTTCAGTCAGATAAACCCACAGTCTCGTTCCTGTATTAAAGGCGTTCAATCAGATAATCCCAGTGCCAGGTTCCTTTATTAAAGGGGTTCAGTCAGATAATCCCAGAGTCTAATTCCTGTATTAATGGGGTTCAGTCAGATATAGCTACAGTCTGGTTCCTGTATTAAAGGGGTTCAATCAGATAAACCGTGAGTCTGGTTCCTGTATTAAAGGGGTTCAATCTGCTAAACCCAGACTCTGGGTCCTGTATTGAAGGGGTTCAGTCAGATAAACCCAGAGTCTGGTTCCTGTATTAAAGGGGTTCATTCAGATAAACCCAGAGACTGGTTCCTATATTAAAGGGGTTCAGTCAGATATACCCAGAGTCTGGGTCCTTTATTAAAGGGGTTCAGTCAGATAAACCCAGAGTCTAATTCCTGTATTAAAGGGGTTCAGTCAGATATACCCACAGTCTGGTTCCTGTATAAAAGGGGTTCAGTCAATTAAACCCAGAGTCTTGTACCTGTATTAATGGGGTTCAGACAGATATACCCAGAGCCTGATTTCTGTATTAAAGGCGTTCAGTGAGTATAAACCCAGTGCCTGGTTCCTGATTTAAAGGGGTACAGCGAGAATAAACCTAGAGTCTGGTTCCTGTATTAAAGGGGTTCAGTCAGATATACCCAGAGTCTGGTTCCTGTATTAAAGTGGTTCAGACAGATAAACCCAGAGTCCGTTTCCTGTATTGAAGGGGTTCAGTCAGATAAACCAAGTGATTGGTTCCTGTATTAAAGGGGTTCAGTGAGAATAAACCCAGAGTCTGGATCCTGTGTTAAAGGGGTTCATTCAGATAAACCCAGAGTCTGGTTCCTGTATTAAAGGGGTTCAGTCAGATAAAAAGAGAATCTTGTTCCTTTATTAAAGGGGTTCAGACAGATGAACCCAGAGTCTTGTTCCTGTATTAGAGGGGTTCAGTCAGATAAACCCAGTGTCTGGTTCCTGTATTCAAGGGGTTCAGTCAGATAAACCCAGAGTCTGATTCCTGTATTAATGGGGTTTAGTCAGATAAACTCAGTGCCTGGTTCCTGTATTAAAGGGGTTCAGTCAGATAAACCCAGAGTCTGGTTCCTGTATTAAAGGGGTTCAGACAGATCAACCCAGATTCTGGTTCCTGTATTAATGGGGTTCAGTCAGATAATCCCAGAGTCTAATCCCTGTATTAAAGGGGTTCAGTCAGATAAACCCACAGTTTCGTTCCTGTATTAAAGGCGTTCAATCAGATAATCTCAGAGCCTGGTTCCAATATTAAAGGGGTTCAGTCAGCTAATCCCAGAGTCTAATTCCTGTATTAATGGGGTTCAGTCAGATTAAGCCACAGTCTGGTTCCTGTATTAAAGGGGTTCAATCAGATAAACCGAGAGTCTGGTTCCTGTATTAAAGGGGTTCAATCAGCTAAACCCAGACTCTGTGTCCTGTATTAAAGGGGTTCAGTCAGATAAACCCATGAGTCTGGTTCCTGTATTAAAGGGGTTCATTCAGATAAACCCAGAGACCTATTCCTGTATTAAAGGGGTTCAGTCAGATATACCCAGAGTCTGGTTCCTGTATTAAAGAGGTTCAGTCAGATATATCCAGAATCTGGTTCCTGTATTAAAGGGGTTCAGTCAGATGAACCCAGAGTCTGGTTCCTGTATTAAAGGGGTTCAGTCAGATAAACCCAGAGCCCGGTTCCTGTATTAATGGGGTTCAGTCAGATATATCCAGAGTCTGGTTCCTGTATTACAAGTGTTCAGTCAGATAAACTCAGAGTCTGGTTACTGTAATAAAGGGGTTCAGTCAGATATACCCAGAGTCTGGTTCCTGTATTAAGGGGGTTCAGTCAGGCAAACCCAGAGTCTTGTTCCTGTCTTAAAGCGGTTCAGTGAGAATAAACCCAGAGTCTGGTTCCTATATTAAAGGGGTTCAGTCTGAATAAACCCAGAGTCTGGTACTTTATTTATGGGGTTCAGTCTGATATACCGAGAGCCTGGTTCCTGTATTAAAGGGGTTCAGACAGGTAAACCCAGAGCCTGATTCTTGTATTAAAGGGGTTCAGTCAGATATACCCAGAGCCTGGTTCCTGTATTAAAGGGGTTCAGAAAGATAAATCCAGAGTCTGGTTCCTGTATTAAAGGGGTTTAGTCAGATAGTCCCAGAGTCTGGTTCCTGTATTAAAGGGGTTCTGCCAGATAAACCCAGAGTCTTGTTCCTGTATTAAACGGGTTCAGTGAGAATAAACTCAGAGTCTGGTTCTTGCATTTAAGGGGTTTAGTCAGATAAACCCTGAGTCTAGTTCCTGTATTCAAGGGGTTCATTCAGATAAACCCAGAGTCAGACTCCTGTATTAATGGGGTTCAGTCAGATAAACCCAGTGGCTGGTTCCTGTGTAAAAGGGGTTCAGTGAGAGTAAACCCAGAGTCTGGTTCCTGTATTAGCGGGGTTCAATCAGATAAACCCAGAATGTGGGTCCTGTATTAAAGGGGTTAAGTCAGATAAACCCACAGTCTTGTTCCTGTATTAAAGGGGTTCAGTCAGATAATCCCAGAGTCTAATTCCTTTATTAAAGGGCTTCAGTCAGATCGACGCAGAGTCTGGTTCCTGTATTAAACTGTTCAGTCAGATAAACCCACAGTCTGGTTCCTGTATTAAAGAGGTTCAGTCAGATAAACTCAGAGTCTGGTTCCTGTATTAAAGGGGTTCAGTCAGATATACCCAGAGTCTGGTTCCTGTATTAAAGGGGTTCAGACAGATAAACCCAGTGTCTGGTTCCTGTATTAAAGGGGTTCAGTCAGATAAAACCAGAATCTTGTTCCTGTATTAAAGTGGTTCAGACAGATAAACCCAGAGTCTTGTTCCTGTATTAACGGGGTTCAGTCAGATAAACCCAGTGTCTGGTTCCTGTGTTCAAGGGGTTCAGTCAGATAAACCTAGAGTCTGATTCCTGCATTAATGGGGTTCAGTCAGATAAACCCAGTGCCTGGTTCCTGTTTTAAAGGGGTTCAGTGAGAATAAATCCAGTGTCTGGTTCCTGTATTAAAGGGGTTCAGTCAGATATACCCAGTGCCTGATTTCTGTATTAAAGGCGTTCAGTGAGAATAAACCCAGAGTCCGGTTCCTGTATTAAAGGGGTTCAGTCAGATATACCCAGAGTCTGGTTCCTGTAATAAAGGGGTTCAGACAGATAAACCCAGAGTCTGGTTCCTGTATTAAAGGGGTTCAATCTGCTAAACCCAGACTCTGGGTCCTGTATTGAAGGGGTTCAGTCAGATAAACCCATGAGTCTGGTCCCTGTATTAAAGGGGTTCATTCAGATAAACCCAGAGACTGGTTCCTATATTAAAGGGGTTCAGTCAGATATACCCAGAGTCTGGGTCCTGTATTAAAGGGGTTCAGTCAGATAAACCCATAGTCTAATTCCTGTATTAAAGGGGTTCAGTCAGATAAACCCGCAGTCTGGTTCCTGTATAAAAGGGGTTCAGTCAGATAAACCCAGAGTCTTGTACCTGTATTAATGGGGTTCAGACAGATATACCCAGAGCCTGATTTCTGTATTAAAGGCGTTCAGTGAGAATAAACCCAGTGCCTGGTTCCTGTCTTAAAGGGGTACAGCGACAATAAACCTAGAGTCTGGTTCCTGTATTAACGGGGTTCAGTCAGATATACCCAGAGTCTGGTTCCTGTATTAAAGGGGTTCAGACAGATAAATCCAGAGTCCGTTTCCTGTATTGAAGGGGTTCAGTCAGATAAACCAAGTGATTGGTTCCTGTATTAAAGGGGTTCAGTGAGAATAAACGCAGAGTCTGGTTCCTGTGTTAAAGGGGTTCATTCAGATAAACCCAGAGTCTGGTTCCTGTATTAAAGGGGTTCAGTCAGATAAAACCAGAATCTTGTTCCTTTATTAAAGGGGTTCAGAAAGATGAACCCAGAGTCTTGTTCCTGTATTAAAGGGGTTCAATTAGCTAAACCCAGACTCTGGGTCCTGTATTAAAGGGGTTCAGTCAGATAAACCCATGAGTCTGGTTCCTGTATTAAAGGGGTTCATTCAGATAAACCCAGAGACCTATTCCTGTATTAAAGGGGTTCAGTCAGATATACCCAGAGTCTGGTTCCTGTATTAAAGAGGTTCAGTCAGATATATCCAGAGTCTGGTTCCTGTATTACAAGAGTTCAGTCAGATAAACTCAGAGTCTGGTTCCTGTATTAAAGGGGTTCAGTCAGATATACCCAGAGTCTGGTTCCTGTATTAAAGGGGTTCAGTCAGGTAAACCCAGAGTCTTGTTCCTGTCTTAAAGGGGTTCAGTGAGAATAAACCCAGAGTCTGGTTACTGTATTAAAGGGGTTCAGTCTGAATAAACCCAGAGTCAGGTACTTTATTTATGGGGTTCAGTCTGATATACCCAGAGCCTGGTTCCTGTATTAAAGGGGTTCAGACAGGTAAACCCAGAGCCTGATTCCTGTATTAAAGGGGTTCAGTCAGATATACCCAGAGCCTGGTTCCTGTATTAAAGGGGTTCAGACAGATAAACCCAGAGTCTGGTTCCTGTATTAAAGGGGTTCAGTCAGATAAACCCAGAGTCTTGATCCTCTATTAAAGATGTTCAGTCAGATAAACCCAGAGTCTGGTTCCTGTATTAAAGGGGTTAAGTCAGATAAACCCAGAGTCTGGTTCCTGTATTAAAGCAGTTCAGACAGATCAACCCAGATTCTGGTTCCTGTATTAATGGGGTTCAGTCAGATAATCCCAGAGTCTAATTCCTGTATTAAAGGGGTTCAGTCAGATAAACCCACAGTCTCGTTCCTGTACTAAAGGCGTTCAGTCAGATAATCCCAGAGCCAGGTTCCTATATTAAAGGGGTTCAGTCAGATAATCCCAGAGTCTAATTCCTGTATTAATGGGGTTCAGTCAGATAAAGCTACAGTCTGGTTCCTGTATTAAAGGTGTTCAATCAGATAAACCGAGAGTCTGGTTCCTGTATTGAAGGGGATCAATCTGCTAAACCCAGACTCTGGGTCCTGTATTAAAGGGGTTCAGTCAGTTAAACCCATGAGTCTGGTTCCTGTATTAAAGGGGTTCATTCAGATAAACCCAGAGACTGGTTCCTATATTAAAGGGGTTCAGTCAGATATACCCAGAGTCTGGGTCCTGTATTAGAGGGGTTCAGTCAGATAAACCCAGAGTCTAATTCCTGTATTAAAGGGGTTCAGTCAGATAAACCCGCTGTCTGGTTCCTGTATTAAAGGGGTCCAGTCAGATCATCCCAGAGTCTAATTCCTGTATTAAAGGGGTTCAGTCAGATAAACCCACAGTCTCGTTCCTGTACTAAAGGCATTCAATCAGATAATTCCAGAGCCAGGTTCCATATTAAAGGGGTTCAGTCAGATAATCCCAGAGTCTAATTCCTGTATTAATGGGGTTCAGTCAGATAAAGCTACAAACTGGTTCCTGTATTAAAGGGGTTCAATCAGATAAACCCAGAGTCTTGTACCTGTATTAATGGGGTTCAGACAGATATACCCAGAGCCTGATTTCTGTATTAAAGGCGTTCAGTGAGAATAAACCCAGTGCCTGGTTCCTGTCTTTAAGGGGTACAGCGAGAATAAACCTATAGTCTGGTTCCTGTATTAAAGGGGTTCAGTCAGATATACCCAGAGTCTGGTTCCTGTATTAAAGGGCTTCAGACAGATAAATCCAGAGTCCGTTTCCTGTATTGAAGGGGTTCAGTCAGATAAACCAAGTGATTGGTTCCTGTATTAAAGTGGTTCAGTGAGAATAAACCCAGAGTCTGGTTCCGGTGTTAAAGGGGTTCATTCAGATAAACCCAGAGTCTGGTTCCTGTATTAAAGGGGTTCAGTCAGATAAAACCAGAATCTTGTTCCTTTATTAAAGGGGTTCAGAAAGATGAACCCAGAGTCTTGTTCCTGTATTAGAGGGGTTCAGTCAGATAAACCCAGTGTCTGGTTCCTGTATTCAAGGGGTTCAGTCAGATAAACCCAGAGTCTGATTCCTGTATTAATGGGGTTCAGTCAGATAAAGCCAGTGCCTGGTTCCTGTATTAAAGGGGTTCAGTCAGATAAACCCAGAGTCTGGTTCCTGTACTAAAGGGGTTCAGACAGATCAACCCAGATTCTGGTTCCTGTATTAATGGGGTTCAGTCAGATAATCCCAGAGTCTAATTCCTGTATTAAAGGGGTTCAGTCAGATAAACCCACAGTTTCGTTCCTGTTTTAAAGGCGTTCAATCAGATAATCCCAGAGCCTGGTTCCAATATTAAAGGGGTTCAGTCAGATAATCCCAGAGTCTAATTCCTGTATTAATGGGGTTCAGTCAGATTAAGCCACAGTCTGGTTCCTGTATTAAAGGGGTTCAATCAGATAAACCGAGAGTCTGGTTCCTGTATTTAAGGGGTTCAATCAGCTAAACCCAGACTCTGGGTCCTGTATTAAAGGGGTTCAGTCAGATAAACCCATGAGTCTGGTTCCTGTATTAAAGGGGTTCATTCAGATAAACCCAGAGACCTATTCCTGTATTAAAGGGGTTCAGTCAGATATACCCAGAGCCTGATTCCTGTATTAAAGAGGTTCAGTCAGATATATCCAGAGTCTGATTCCTGTATTACAAGAGTTCAGTCAGATAAACTCAGAGTCTGGTTCCTGTCTTAAAGGGGTTCAGTCAGATAAACCCAGAGTCTGGTTCCCGTATTAAAGGGGTTCAGTCAGATATACCGAGAGCCTGGTTACTGTATTAAAGGGGTTCAGACAGATAAACCCAGAGCCTGGTTCCAGAATTAAACGGGTTCAGTCATATATACCCAGAGCCTGGTTCCTGTCTTAATGGGGTTCAGTGAGAATAAACCCAGAGTCTGGTTCCCCTATTAAAGGGGTTCAGTCAGATATACCGAGAGCCTGGTTACTGTATTAAAGGGGTTCAGACAGATAAACCTATAGCCTGGTTCCAGTATTAAAGGGGTTCAGTCATATATACCCAGAGCCAGGTTCCTGTATTAAGGGGGTTCAGTGAGAATAAACCCAGCGTCTGGTTTATGTATTAAAGTGGTTCAGTCAGTTAAACCCAGTGTCTGGTTCCTGTATTAAAGGGGTTCAGTCAGATAAAACCACAATCTTGTACCTGTATTAAAGTGGTTCAGACAGATAAACCCAGAGTCTTGTTCCTGTATTAACGGGGTTCAGTCAGATAAACCCAGTGTCTGGTTCCTGTATTAAAGGAGTTCAGTCAGATATACCCAGTGCCTTATTTCTGTATTAAAGGCGTTCAGTAAGAATAAACCGAGAGTCTGGTTCCTGTATTAAATGGGTTCAGTCAGATATTCCCAGAGTCTGGTTCCTGTATTAAAGGGGTTCAGACAGATAAACCCAGAGTCCGTTTCCTGTATTGAAGGTTTTCAGTCAGATAAACCAAGTGATTGGTTCCTGTATTAAAGGGGTTCAGTGAGAATAAACCCAGAGTCTGGTTCCTGTGTTAAAGGGGTTCATTCAGATAAACCCAGAGTCTGGTTCCTGTATTAATGGGGTTCAGTCAGATAAAACCAGAATATTATTCCTTTATTAAAGGGGTTCACACTGATGAACCCAGAGTATTGTTCCTGTATTAAAGGGCTTCAGTCAGATAAATCCAGTGTCTGGTTCCTGTATTCAAGGGGTTCAGTCAGATAAACCCAGAGTCTGATTCCTGTATTAATGGGGTTCAGTCAGATAAACCCAGTGCCTCGTTTATGTATTAAATGGGTTAAGTCAGATAAACCCAGAGTCTGGTTCCTGTGTTAATGGGGTTCATTCAGATAAACCCAGAGTCTGGTTCCTGTATTAAAGGGGTTCAGTCAGATAAAACCAGAATATTATTCCTTTATTAAAGGGGTTCACACTGATGAGCCCAGAGTATTGTTCCTGTATTAAAGGGCTTCAGTCAGATAAACCCACAGTCTCGTTCCTGTATTAAAGGCGTTCAATCAGATAATCCCAGTGCCAGGTTCCTTTATTAAAGGGGTTCAGTCAGATAATCCCAGAGTCTAATTCCTGTATTAATGGGGTTCAGTCAGATATAGCTACAGTCTGGTTCCTGTATTAAAGGGGTTCAATCAGATAAACCGTGAGTCTGGTTCCTGTATTAAAGGGGTTCAATCTGCTAAACCCAGACTCTGGGTCCTGTATTGAAGGGGTTCAGTCAGATAAACCCAGAGTCTGGTTCCTGTATTAAAGGGGTTCATTCAGATAAACCCAGAGACTGGTTCCTATATTAAAGGGGTTCAGTCAGATATACCCAGAGTCTGGGTCCTTTATTAAAGGGGTTCAGTCAGATAAACCCAGAGTCTAATTCCTGTATTAAAGGGGTTCAGTCAGATATACCCACAGTCTGGTTCCTGTATAAAAGGGGTTCAGTCAATTAAACCCAGAGTCTTGTACCTGTATTAATGGGGTTCAGACAGATATACCCAGAGCCTGATTTCTGTATTAAAGGCGTTCAGTGAGTATAAACCCAGTGCCTGGTTCCTGATTTAAAGGGGTACAGCGAGAATAAACCTAGAGTCTGGTTCCTGTATTAAAGGGGTTCAGTCAGATATACCCAGAGTCTGGTTCCTGTATTAAAGTGGTTCAGACAGATAAACCCAGAGTCCGTTTCCTGTATTGAAGGGGTTCAGTCAGATAAACCAAGTGATTGGTTCCTGTATTAAAGGGGTTCAGTGAGAATAAACCCAGAGTCTGGATCCTGTGTTAAAGGGGTTCATTCAGATAAACCCAGAGTCTGGTTCCTGTATTAAAGGGGTTCAGTCAGATAAAAAGAGAATCTTGTTCCTTTATTAAAGGGGTTCAGACAGATGAACCCAGAGTCTTGTTCCTGTATTAGAGGGGTTCAGTCAGATAAACCCAGTGTCTGGTTCCTGTATTCAAGGGGTTCAGTCAGATAAACCCAGAGTCTGATTCCTGTATTAATGGGGTTTAGTCAGATAAACTCAGTGCCTGGTTCCTGTATTAAAGGGGTTCAGTCAGATAAACCCAGAGTCTGGTTCCTGTATTAAAGGGGTTCAGACAGATCAACCCAGATTCTGGTTCCTGTATTAATGGGGTTCAGTCAGATAATCCCAGAGTCTAATCCCTGTATTAAAGGGGTTCAGTCAGATAAACCCACAGTTTCGTTCCTGTATTAAAGGCGTTCAATCAGATAATCTCAGAGCCTGGTTCCAATATTAAAGGGGTTCAGTCAGCTAATCCCAGAGTCTAATTCCTGTATTAATGGGGTTCAGTCAGATTAAGCCACAGTCTGGTTCCTGTATTAAAGGGGTTCAATCAGATAAACCGAGAGTCTGGTTCCTGTATTAAAGGGGTTCAATCAGCTAAACCCAGACTCTGTGTCCTGTATTAAAGGGGTTCAGTCAGATAAACCCATGAGTCTGGTTCCTGTATTAAAGGGGTTCATTCAGATAAACCCAGAGACCTATTCCTGTATTAAAGGGGTTCAGTCAGATATACCCAGAGTCTGGTTCCTGTATTAAAGAGGTTCAGTCAGATATATCCATAATCTGGTTCCTGTATTAAAGGGGTTCAGTCAGATGAACCCAGAGTCTGGTTCCTGTATTAAAGGGGTTCAGTCAGATAAACCCAGAGCCCGGTTCCTGTATTAATGGGGTTCAGTCAGATATATCCAGAGTCTGGTTCCTGTATTACAAGTGTTCAGTCAGATAAACTCAGAGTCTGGTTACTGTAATAAAGGGGTTCAGTCAGATATACCCAGAGTCTGGTTCCTGTATTAAGGGGGTTCAGTCAGGCAAACCCAGAGTCTTGTTCCTGTCTTAAAGCGGTTCAGTGAGAATAAACCCTGAGTCTGGTTCCTATATTAAAGGGGTTCAGTCTGAATAAACCCAGAGGCTGGTACTTTATTTATGGGGTTCAGTCTGATATACCGAGAGCCTGGTTCCTGTATTAAAGGGGTTCAGACAGGTAAACCCAGAGCCTGATTCTTGTATTAAAGGGGTTCAGTCAGATATACCCAGAGCCTGGTTCCTGTATTAAAGGGGTTCAGAAAGATAAATCCAGAGTCTGGTTCCTGTATTAAAGGGGTTTAGTCAGATAGTCCCAGAGTCTGGTTCCTGTATTAAAGGGGTTCTGCCAGATAAACCCAGAGTCTTGTTCCTGTATTAAACGGGTTCAGTGAGAATAAACTCAGAGTCTGGTTCTTGCATTTAAGGGGTTTAGTCAGATAAACCCTGAGTCTAGTTCCTGTATTCAAGGGGTTCATTCAGATAAACCCAGAGTCAGACTCCTGTATTAATGGGGTTCAGTCAGATAAACCCAGTGGCTGGTTCCTGTGTAAAAGGGGTTCAGTGAGAGTAAACCCAGAGTCTGGTTCCTGTATTAGCGGGGTTCAATCAGATAAACCCAGAATGTGGGTCCTGTATTAAAGGGGTTAAGTCAGATAAACCCACAGTCTTGTTCCTGTATTAAAGGGGTTCAGTCAGATAATCCCAGAGTCTAATTCCTTTATTAAAGGGCTTCAGTCAGATCGACGCAGAGTCTGGTTCCTGTATTAAACTGTTCAGTCAGATAAACCCACAGTCTGGTTCCTGTATTAAAGAGGTTCAGTCAGATAAACTCAGAGTCTGGTTCCTGTATTAAAGGGGTTCAGTCAGATATACCCAGAGTCTGGTTCCTGTATTAAAGGGGTTCAGACAGATAAACCCAGAGTCTGGTACCTGTATTAAAGTGGTTTAGTGAGAATAAATCCAGAGTCTGGTTCCTGTATTAAAGGTGTTCAGTCAGATATACGCAGAGCCTGGTTCCTGTATTAAGGGGGTTCAGTCAGGCAAACCCAGAGTCTTGTTCCTGTCTTAAAGCGGTTCAGTGAGAATAAACCCAGAGTCTGGTTCCTATATTAAAGGGGTTCAGTCTGAATAAACCCAGAGTCTGGTACTTTATTTATGGGGTTCAGTCTGATATACCGAGAGCCTGGTTCCTGTATTAAAGGGGTTCAGACAGGTAAACCCAGAGCCTGATTCTTGTATTAAAGGGGTTCAGTCAGATATACCCAGAGCCTGGTTCCTGTATTAAAGGGGTTCAGAAAGATAAATCCAGAGTCTGGTTCCTGTATTAAAGGGGTTTAGTCAGATAGTCCCAGAGTCTGGTTCCTGTATTAAAGGGGTTCTGCCAGATAAACCCAGAGTCTTGTTCCTGTATTAAACGGGTTCAGTGAGAATAAACTCAGAGTCTGGTTCTTGCATTTAAGGGGTTTAGTCAGATAAACCCTGAGTCTAGTTCCTGTATTCAAGGGGTTCATTCAGATAAACCCAGAGTCAGACTCCTGTATTAATGGGGTTCAGTCAGATAAACCCAGTGGCTGGTTCCTGTGTAAAAGGGGTTCAGTGAGAGTAAACCCAGAGTCTGGTTCCTGTATTAGCGGGGTTCAATCAGATAAACCCAGAATGTGGGTCCTGTATTAAAGGGGTTAAGTCAGATAAACCCACAGTCTTGTTCCTGTATTAAAGGGGTTCAGTCAGATAATCCCAGAGTCTAATTCCTTTATTAAAGGGCTTCAGTCAGATCGACGCAGAGTCTGGTTCCTGTATTAAACTGTTCAGTCAGGTAAACCCACAGTCTGGTTCCTGTATTAAAGAGGTTCAGTCAGATAAACTCAGAGTCTGGTTCCTGTATTAAAGGGGTTCAGTCAGATATACCCAGAGTCTGGTTCCTGTATTAAAGGGGTTCAGACAGATAAACCCAGAGTCTGGTACCTGTATTAAAGTGGTTTAGTGAGAATAAATCCAGAGTCTGGTTCCTGTATTAAAGGTGTTCAGTCAGATATACGCAGAGCCTGGTTTTTGTATTAAAGGCTTTCAGTGAGAATAAACCCAGAGTCTGGTTCCTGTATAAAAGGGGTTCAGTCAGATAAACCCAGAGTCTATTTCCTGTATTAAAGGGGTTCAGTCTGATAAACCCACTGTCTGGATCCAGTATAAAAGGGGTTCAGTCAGATAAACCCAGAGTCTTGTACCTGTCTTAAAGGGGTTCAGCAAGAATAAACCTAGAGTCCGGTTCCTCTATTAAAGGGGTTCAGTCAGATATACCCAGAGCCTGGTTCCTGTATTAATGGGGTTCAGACAGATTAACCCAGAGTCCGGTTCCTGTATTAAAGGGGTTCAGTCAGAAAAACCAAGAGATTGATTCCTGTATTAAAGGGCTTCAATGAGAATAAACCCAGAGTCTGGTTCCTGTATAAAAGGGGTTCATTCAGATAAACCCAGAGTCTGGTTACTGTATTAAAGGGGTTCAGTAAGATAAAACCAGAATCTTGTTCCTTTATTAAAGAGGTTCAGTCAGATAAACCCAGTGTCTGGTTCCTGTATTCAAGGGGTTCTGTCAGATAAACCCAGAGTCTGATTTCTGTATTGATGGGGTTCAGTCAGATAGACCGAGTGCCTGGTTCCTGTATTTAAGGGGTTCAGTCAGATAAACCCAGAGTCTGGTTCCTGTATTAAAGGGGTTCAGAATGATCAACCCGGAGTCTGGTTCCTGTATTAATGGGGTTCAGTCAGATAATCCCAGAGTCTAATTCCTGTATTAAAGGGGTTCAGTCAGATAAACCCACAGTCTGGTTCCTGTATTCAAGGGGTTCAATCAGATAAACCGAGAGTTGGTTCCTGTATTAAAGGGGTTAAATCAGGTAAACCACGAGTCTGGGTCCTGTATTAAAGTGGTTCAGTCAGATAAACCCAGAGTCATGGTTCCTGTATTAAAGGGGTTCAGTCAGATAAACCCAGAGTCTGGGTCCTGTATTAAAGTGGTTCAGTCAGATAAACCCAGAGTCATGGTTCCTGTATTAAAGGGGTTCAGTCAGATAGTCCCAGAGTCTGGTTCCTGCATTAAAGGGGTTTAGTCAGATAAACCCAGAGTCTAGTTCCTGTATTCAAGGGGTTCAGTCAGATACACCCAGAGTCTGGTTCCTGATTTAGAGGGGTTCAATCAGATAAAACCAGAGTCTGGGTCCTGTATTAAAGGGGTTCAGTCAGATAAGCCCACAGTCTGGTACCAGTATTAAAGTGGTTCAGTCAGATAATCCCAGAGTCTAATTCCTTTATTAAAGGGTTTCAGTCAGATAAATCCAGAGTCTGATTCCTGTACTAATGGGGTTCAGTCAGATTAACCCAGAGGCTGATTCCTGTATTAAAGGGGTTCAGTCAGATCAACGCAGAGTCTGGTTCCTGTATTAAAGGGGTTCAGTCAGATAAACCCACAGTCTGGTTCCTGTATTAAAGAGGTTCAGTCAGATAAACTCAGAGTCTGGTTCCTGTATTAAAGGGGTTCATTGAGAATAAATTCAGAGTCTGGTTCCTGTATAAAAGGGGTTCAGTCAGATATACCCAGAACCTGGTTTTTGTATTAAAGGCGTTCAGTGAGAATAAACCCAGAGTCTGGTTCCTGTATTAAAGGGGTTCAGTCAGATAAACCCAGAGTCTAATTCCTGTATTAAAGGGGTTCAGTCAGATACACCCACAATCTGGTTCCTGTATAAAAGGGGTTCAGACAGATAAACCCAGAGTCTTGTACTTGTCATAAAGGGGTTCAGCGAGAATAAACCTAGAGTCTGGTTCCTGTATTAAAGGGGTTCAGTCAGATATACCCAGAACCTGGTTCCTGTATTAAAGGGGTTCAGACTGATAAACCCAGAGTCCGGTTCCTGTTTTAAAGGGGTTCAGTCAGAAAAACCAAGAGATTGGTTCCTGAATTAAAGGGCTTCAGTGAGAATAAACCCAGAGTCTGGTTCCTGTATTAAAGGGGTTCAGTCGGATAAACCGAGAGTCTGGTTCCTGTATTAAAGGGGTTCAGTCAGATAAACACAGAGTCTGGTTCCTGTATTGAAGGGGTTCAGTCAGATAAACCCAGAGTCTGGTTCGTGTATTAATGGGGTTCAGTCAGATATATCCAGAGTCTGGTTCCTGTATTAAAAGAGTTCAGTCAGAAAATCTCAGAGTCTGGTTCCTGTATTAAAGGGGTTCAGTCAGATATACCCAGAGTCTGGTACCTGTATTAAAGGGTTTCAGACAGATAAACCCAGAGTCTGGTTCCTGTATTAAAGGGGATCAGTCAGGTAAACCCAGAATCTTGTTCCTGTCTTAATGGGGTTCAGTGAGAATAAACGCAGAGTCTGGATCCTGAATTAAAGGGGTTCAGTGAGAATAAACCCAGAGTCTGGTTCCTGTATTTATGGGGTTCAGGCTGATATACCCAGAGCCTAGTTCCTGTATTAAAGGGGTTCAGACAGGTAAACCCAGAGCCTGGTTCCAGTTTTTAAGGGGTTCATTCAGATAAACCCAGTGTCTGGTTCCTGTATTCAAGGGGTTCAGTCAGATAAACCCAGAGTCAGATTCCTGTATTAATGGGGTTCAGTCAAATAAACCCATTGCATGGTTCCTGTCTTAAAGGGGTTCAGTGAGAGTAAACCCAGAGCCTGGTTTCTGTATTAAAGGGGTTTAGTCTGATTAACCCAGAGTCTGGTTCCTGTATTAAAGGCGTTCAGTCAGATAAACCCAGAGTCTGATTCCTGTATTAGAGGGGTTCAATCAGATAAACACAGAGTCTGGGTACTGTATTAAAGTGGTTCAGTCAGATAAACCCACAGTCTGGTTCCTGTATTAAAGGGGTTCAGTCAGATAATCCCAGAGTCTAATTCCTTTATTAAAGGGGTTCAGTCAGATAAACCCAGAGTCTGATTCCTGTATTAAAGGGGTTCAGTCAGATCAACGCAGAGTCTGGTTCCTGTAATAAAGGGGTTCAGTCAGATCAATCCACAGTCTGTTTCCTGTATTAAAGAAGTTCAGTCAGATATACCCAGAGCCTGGTTTTTGTATTAAAGGCGTTCAGTGAGAATAAAACACGAGTCAGGTTCCTCTATTAAAGGGGTTCAGTCAGACAAACCCAGAGTCTAATTCCTGTATTAAAGGGGTTCAGTCAGATAAACCCACAGTCTGGTTCCTGTATAAAAGGGGTTCAGTCAGATAAACAAAGAGTCTTGTACCTGTCTTAAAGGGGTTCAGCGAGAAAAAACCTAGAGTCTGGTTCCTGTATTAAAGGGGTTCAGTCAGATATACCCAGAGCCTGGTTCCTGTATTAAAAGGGTTCAGACAGATAAACCCAGAGTCCGGTTCCTGTATTAAAGGGGTTCAGTCAGATAAACCCAGTGCCTGGTTGCTGTGTTAAAGGGGTTCAGTGAGAGTAAACCCAGAGTCTGGTTCCTGTATTAGCGGGGTTCAGTCAGATAAACCCAGAATCTGGGTCCTGAATTAAAGGGTTTCAGTCAGATAAACCCACAGTCTGGTTCCTGCATTAAAGGGGTGCAGTCAGATAATCCCAGAGTCTTATTCCTTTATTAAAGGGGTTCAGTCAGATCGACGCAGAGTCTGGTTCCTTTATTAAAGGGGTTCAGTCAGATAAACCCACAGTCTGGTTCCTGTATTAAAGAGGTTCAGTCAGATAAACTCAGAGTCTGGTTCCTGTATTAAAGGGGTTCAGTCAGATATACCCAGAGTCTGGTTCCTGTATTAAAGGGGTTCAGACAGATAAACCCAGAGTCAGGTACCTGTATTAAAGGGGTTCAGTGAGAATAAATCCAGAGTCTGCTTCCTGTATTAAAGGAGTTCAGTCAGATATACCCAGAGCCTGGTTTTTGTATTAAAGGCGTTCAGTGAGAATAAACCCAGAGTCTGGTTCCTGTATAAAAGGGGTTCAGTCAGATAAACCCAGAGTCTAATTCCTGTATTAAAGGGGTTCAGTCAGATAAACCCACTGTCTGGATCCTGTATAAAAGGGGTTCAGTCAGATAAACCCAGAGTCTTGTACCTGTCTTAACGGGGTTCAGCAAGAATAAACCTAGAGTCTGGTTCCTGTATTAAAGGGGTTCAGTCAGATAAAACCAGAATCTTGTTCCTTTATTAAAGGGGTTCAGAAAGATGAACCCAGAGTCTTGTTCCTGTATTAGAGGGGTTCAGTCAGATAAACCCAGTGTCTGGTTCCTGTATTCAAGGGGTTCAGTCAGATAAACCCAGAGTCTGATTCCTGTATTAATGGGGTTCAGTCAGATAAAGCCAGTGCCTGGTTCCTGTATTAAAGGGGTTCAGTCAGATAAACCCAGAGTCTGGTTCCTGTACTAAAGGGGTTCAGACAGATCAACCCAGATTCTGGTTCCTGTATTAATGGGGTTCAGTCAGATAATCCCAGAGTCTAATTCCTGTATTAAAGGGGTTCAGTCAGATAAACCCACAGTTTCGTTCCTGTTTTAAAGGCGTTCAATCAGATAATCCCAGAGCCTGGTTCCAATATTAAAGGGGTTCAGTCAGATAATCCCAGAGTCTAATTCCTGTATTAATGGGGTTCAGTCAGATTAAGCCACAGTCTGGTTCCTGTATTAAAGGGGTTCAATCAGATAAACCGAGAGTCTGGTTCCTGTATTTAAGGGGTTCAATCAGCTAAACCCAGACTCTGGGTCCTGTATTAAAGGGGTTCAGTCAGATAAACGCATGAGTCTGGTTCCTGTATTAAAGGGGTTCATTCAGATAAACCCAGAGACCTATTCCTGTATTAAAGGAGTTCAGTCAGATATACCCAGAGCCTGATTCCTGTATTAAAGAGGTTCAGTCAGATATATCCAGAGTCTGATTCCTGTATTACAAGAGTTCAGTCAGATAAACTCAGAGTCTGGTTCCTGTATTAAAGGGGTTCAGTCAGATATACCCAGAGTCTGGTTCCTGTATTAAAGGGGTTCAGTCAGGTAAACCCAGAGTCTTGTTCCTGTCTTAAAGGGGTTCAGTCAGATAAACCCAGAGTCTGGTTCCCGTATTAATGGGGTTCAGTCAGATATACCGAGAGCCTGGTTACTGTATTAAAGGGGTTCAGACAGATAAACCCAGAGCCTGGTTCCAGAATTAAACGGGTTCAGTCATATATACCCAGAGCCTGGTTCCTGTCTTAATGGGGTTCAGTGAGAATAAACCCAGAGTCTGGTTCCCGTATTAAAGGGGTTCAGTCAGATATACCGAGAGCCTGGTTACTGTATTAAAGGGGTTCAGACAGATAAACCTATAGCCTGGTTCCAGTATTAAAGGGGTTCAGTCATATATACCCAGAGCCAGGTTCCTGTATTAAGGGGGTTCAGTGAGAATAAACCCAGCGTCTGGTTTATGTATTAAAGTGGTTCAGTCAGTTAAACCCAGTGTCTGGTTCCTGTATTAAAGGGGTTCAGTCAGATAAAACCACAATCTTGTACCTGTATTAAAGTGGTTCAGACAGATAAACCCAGAGTCTTGTTCCTGTATTAACGGGGTTCAGTCAGATAAACCCAGTGTCTGGTTCCTGTATTAAAGGAGTTCAGTCAGATATACCCAGTGCCTGATTTCTGTATTAAAGGCGTTCAGTGAGAATAAACCGAGAGTCTGGTTCCTGTATTAAATGGGTTCAGTCAGATATTCCCAGAGTCTGGTTCCTGTATTAAAGGGGTTCAGACAGATAAACCCAGAGTCCGTTTCCTGTATTGAAGGTTTTCAGTCAGATAAACCAAGTGATTGGTTCCTGTATTAAAGGGGTTCAGTGAGAATAAACCCAGAGTCTGGTTCCTGTGTTAAAGGGGTTCATTCAGATAAACCCAGAGTCTGGTTCCTGTATTAATGGGGTTCAGTCAGATAAACCCACAGTCTCGTTCCTGTACTAAAGGCATTCAATCAGATAATTCCAGAGCCAGGTTCCATATTAAAGGGGTTCAGTCAGATAATCCCAGAGTCTAATTCCTGTATTAATGGGGTTCAGTCAGATAAAGCTACAAACTGGTTCCTGTATTAAAGGGGTTCAATCAGATAAACCCAGAGTCTTGTACCTGTATTAATGGGGTTCAGACAGATATACCCAGAGCCTGATTTCTGTATTAAAGGCGTTCAGTGAGAATAAACCCAGTGCCTGGTTCCTGTCTTTAAGGGGTACAGCGAGAATAAACCTATAGTCTGGTTCCTGTATTAAAGGGGTTCAGTCAGATATACCCAGAGTCTGGTTCCTGTATTAAAGGGCTTCAGACAGATAAATCCAGAGTCCGTTTCCTGTATTGAAGGGGTTCAGTCAGATAAACCAAGTGATTGGTTCCTGTATTAAAGTGGTTCAGTGAGAATAAACCCAGAGTCTGGTTCCGGTGTTAAAGGGGTTCATTCAGATAAACCCAGAGTCTGGTTCCTGTATTAAAGGGGTTCAGTCAGATAAAACCAGAATCTTGTTCCTTTATTAAAGGGGTTCAGAAAGATGAACCCAGAGTCTTGTTCCTGTATTAGAGGGGTTCAGTCAGATAAACCCAGTGTCTGGTTCCTGTATTCAAGGGGTTCAGTCAGATAAACCCAGAGTCTGATTCCTGTATTAATGGGGTTCAGTCAGATAAAGCCAGTGCCTGGTTCCTGTATTAAAGGGGTTCAGTCAGATAAACCCAGAGTCTGGTTCCTGTACTAAAGGGGTTCAGACAGATCAACCCAGATTCTGGTTCCTGTATTAATGGGGTTCAGTCAGATAATCCCAGAGTCTAATTCCTGTATTAAAGGGGTTCAGTCAGATAAACCCACAGTTTCGTTCCTGTTTTAAAGGCGTTCAATCAGATAATCCCAGAGCCTGGTTCCAATATTAAAGGGGTTCAGTCAGATAATCCCAGAGTCTAATTCCTGTATTAATGGGGTTCAGTCAGATTAAGCCACAGTCTGGTTCCTGTATTAAAGGGGTTCAATCAGATAAACCGAGAGTCTGGTTCCTGTATTTAAGGGGTTCAATCAGCTAAACCCAGACTCTGGGTCCTGTATTAAAGGGGTTCAGTCAGATAAACCCATGAGTCTGGTTCCTGTATTAAAGGGGTTCATTCAGATAAACCCAGAGACCTATTCCTGTATTAAAGGGGTTCAGTCAGATATACCCAGAGCCTGATTCCTGTATTAAAGAGGTTCAGTCAGATATATCCAGAGTCTGATTCCTGTATTACAAGAGTTCAGTCAGATAAACTCAGAGTCTGGTTCCTGTCTTAAAGGGGTTCAGTCAGATAAACCCAGAGTCTGGTTCCCGTATTAAAGGGGTTCAGTCAGATATACCGAGAGCCTGGTTACTGTATTAAAGGGGTTCAGACAGATAAACCCAGAGCCTGGTTCCAGAATTAAACGGGTTCAGTCATATATACCCAGAGCCTGGTTCCTGTCTTAATGGGGTTCAGTGAGAATAAACCCAGAGTCTGGTTCCCCTATTAAAGGGGTTCAGTCAGATATACCGAGAGCCTGGTTACTGTATTAAAGGGGTTCAGACAGATAAACCTATAGCCTGGTTCCAGTATTAAAGGGGTTCAGTCATATATACCCAGAGCCAGGTTCCTGTATTAAGGGGGTTCAGTGAGAATAAACCCAGCGTCTGGTTTATGTATTAAAGTGGTTCAGTCAGTTAAACCCAGTGTCTGGTTCCTGTATTAAAGGGGTTCAGTCAGATAAAACCACAATCTTGTACCTGTATTAAAGTGGTTCAGACAGATAAACCCAGAGTCTTGTTCCTGTATTAACGGGGTTCAGTCAGATAAACCCAGTGTCTGGTTCCTGTATTAAAGGAGTTCAGTCAGATATACCCAGTGCCTTATTTCTGTATTAAAGGCGTTCAGTAAGAATAAACCGAGAGTCTGGTTCCTGTATTAAATGGGTTCAGTCAGATATTCCCAGAGTCTGGTTCCTGTATTAAAGGGGTTCAGACAGATAAACCCAGAGTCCGTTTCCTGTATTGAAGGTTTTCAGTCAGATAAACCAAGTGATTGGTTCCTGTATTAAAGGGGTTCAGTGAGAATAAACCCAGAGTCTGGTTCCTGTGTTAAAGGGGTTCATTCAGATAAACCCAGAGTCTGGTTCCTGTATTAATGGGGTTCAGTCAGATAAAACCAGAATATTATTCCTTTATTAAAGGGGTTCACACTGATGAACCCAGAGTATTGTTCCTGTATTAAAGGGCTTCAGTCAGATAAATCCAGTGTCTGGTTCCTGTATTCAAGGGGTTCAGTCAGATAAACCCAGAGTCTGATTCCTGTATTAATGGGGTTCAGTCAGATAAACCCAGTGCCTCGTTTATGTATTAAATGGGTTAAGTCAGATAAACCCAGAGTCTGGTTCCTGTGTTAATGGGGTTCATTCAGATAAACCCAGAGTCTGGTTCCTGTATTAAAGGGGTTCAGTCAGATAAAACCAGAATATTATTCCTTTATTAAAGGGGTTCACACTGATGAGCCCAGAGTATTGTTCCTGTATTAAAGGGCTTCAGTCAGATAAACCCACAGTCTCGTTCCTGTATTAAAGGCGTTCAATCAGATAATCCCAGTGCCAGGTTCCTTTATTAAAGGGGTTCAGTCAGATAATCCCAGAGTCTAATTCCTGTATTAATGGGGTTCAGTCAGATATAGCTACAGTCTGGTTCCTGTATTAAAGGGGTTCAATCAGATAAACCGTGAGTCTGGTTCCTGTATTAAAGGGGTTCAATCTGCTAAACCCAGACTCTGGGTCCTGTATTGAAGGGGTTCAGTCAGATAAACCCAGAGTCTGGTTCCTGTATTAAAGGGGTTCATTCAGATAAACCCAGAGACTGGTTCCTATATTAAAGGGGTTCAGTCAGATATACCCAGAGTCTGGGTCCTTTATTAAAGGGGTTCAGTCAGATAAACCCAGAGTCTAATTCCTGTATTAAAGGGGTTCAGTCAGATATACCCACAGTCTGGTTCCTGTATAAAAGGGGTTCAGTCAATTAAACCCAGAGTCTTGTACCTGTATTAATGGGGTTCAGACAGATATACCCAGAGCCTGATTTCTGTATTAAAGGCGTTCAGTGAGTATAAACCCAGTGCCTGGTTCCTGATTTAAAGGGGTACAGCGAGAATAAACCTAGAGTCTGGTTCCTGTATTAAAGGGGTTCAGTCAGATATACCCAGAGTCTGGTTCCTGTATTAAAGTGGTTCAGACAGATAAACCCAGAGTCCGTTTCCTGTATTGAAGGGGTTCAGTCAGATAAACCAAGTGATTGGTTCCTGTATTAAAGGGGTTCAGTGAGAATAAACCCAGAGTCTGGATCCTGTGTTAAAGGGGTTCATTCAGATAAACCCAGAGTCTGGTTCCTGTATTAAAGGGGTTCAGTCAGATAAAAAGAGAATCTTGTTCCTTTATTAAAGGGGTTCAGACAGATGAACCCAGAGTCTTGTTCCTGTATTAGAGGGGTTCAGTCAGATAAACCCAGTGTCTGGTTCCTGTATTCAAGGGGTTCAGTCAGATAAACCCAGAGTCTGATTCCTGTATTAATGGGGTTTAGTCAGATAAACTCAGTGCCTGGTTCCTGTATTAAAGGGGTTCAGTCAGATAAACCCAGAGTCTGGTTCCTGTATTAAAGGGGTTCAGACAGATCAACCCAGATTCTGGTTCCTGTATTAATGGGGTTCAGTCAGATAATCCCAGAGTCTAATCCCTGTATTAAAGGGGTTCAGTCAGATAAACCCACAGTTTCGTTCCTGTATTAAAGGCGTTCAATCAGATAATCTCAGAGCCTGGTTCCAATATTAAAGGGGTTCAGTCAGCTAATCCCAGAGTCTAATTCCTGTATTAATGGGGTTCAGTCAGATTAAGCCACAGTCTGGTTCCTGTATTAAAGTGGTTCAATCAGATAAACCGAGAGTCTGGTTCCTGTATTAAAGGGGTTCAATCAGCTAAACCCAGACTCTGTGTCCTGTATTAAAGGGGTTCAGTCAGATAAACCCATGAGTCTGGTTCCTGTATTAAAGGGGTTCATTCAGATAAACCCAGAGACCTATTCCTGTATTAAAGGGGTTCAGTCAGATATACCCAGAGTCTGGTTCCTGTATTAAAGAGGTTCAGTCAGATATATCCAGAATCTGGTTCCTGTATTAAAGGGGTTCAGTCAGATGAACCCAGAGTCTGGTTCCTGTATTAAAGGGGTTCAGTCAGATAAACCCAGAGCCCGGTTCCTGTATTAATGGGGTTCAGTCAGATATATCCAGAGTCTGGTTCCTGTATTACAAGTGTTCAGTCAGATAAACTCAGAGTCTGGTTACTGTAATAAAGGGGTTCAGTCAGATATACCCAGAGTCTGGTTCCTGTATTAAGGGGGTTCAGTCAGGCAAACCCAGAGTCTTGTTCCTGTCTTAAAGCGGTTCAGTGAGAATAAACCCAGAGTCTGGTTCCTATATTAAAGGGGTTCAGTCTGAATAAACCCAGAGTCTGGTACTTTATTTATGGGGTTCAGTCTGATATACCGAGAGCCTGGTTCCTGTATTAAAGGGGTTCAGACAGGTAAACCCAGAGCCTGATTCTTGTATTAAAGGGGTTCAGTCAGATATACCCAGAGCCTGGTTCCTGTATTAAAGGGGTTCAGAAAGATAAATCCAGAGTCTGGTTCCTGTATTAAAGGGGTTTAGTCAGATAGTCCCAGAGTCTGGTTCCTGTATTAAAGGGGTTCTGCCAGATAAACCCAGAGTCTTGTTCCTGTATTAAACGGGTTCAGTGAGAATAAACTCAGAGTCTGGTTCTTGCATTTAAGGGGTTTAGTCAGATAAACCCTGAGTCTAGTTCCTGTATTCAAGGGGTTCATTCAGATAAACCCAGAGTCAGACTCCTGTATTAATGGGGTTCAGTCAGATAAACCCAGTGGCTGGTTCCTGTGTAAAAGGGGTTCAGTGAGAGTAAACCCAGAGTCTGGTTCCTGTATTAGCGGGGTTCAATCAGATAAACCCAGAATGTGGGTCCTGTATTAAAGGGGTTAAGTCAGATAAACCCACAGTCTTGTTCCTGTATTAAAGGGGTTCAGTCAGATAATCCCAGAGTCTAATTCCTTTATTAAAGGGCTTCAGTCAGATCGACGCAGAGTCTGGTTCCTGTATTAAACTGTTCAGTCAGATAAACCCACAGTCTGGTTCCTGTATTAAAGAGGTTCAGTCAGATAAACTCAGAGTCTGGTTCCTGTATTAAAGGGGTTCAGTCAGATATACCCAGAGTCTGGTTCCTGTATTAAAGGGGTTCAGACAGATAAACCCAGTGTCTGGTTCCTGTATTAAAGGGGTTCAGTCAGATAAAACCAGAATCTTGTTCCTGTATTAAAGTGGTTCAGACAGATAAACCCAGAGTCTTGTTCCTGTATTAACGGGGTTCAGTCAGATAAACCCAGTGTCTGGTTCCTGTGTTCAAGGGGTTCAGTCAGATAAACCTAGAGTCTGATTCCTGCATTAATGGGGTTCAGTCAGATAAACCCAGTGCCTGGTTCCTGTTTTAAAGGGGTTCAGTGAGAATAAATCCAGTGTCTGGTTCCTGTATTAAAGGGGTTCAGTCAGATATACCCAGTGCCTGATTTCTGTATTAAAGGCGTTCAGTGAGAATAAACCCAGAGTCCGGTTCCTGTATTAAAGGGGTTCAGTCAGATATACCCAGAGTCTGGTTCCTGTAATAAAGGGGTTCAGACAGATAAACCCAGAGTCTGGTTCCTGTATTAAAGGGGTTCAATCTGCTAAACCCAGACTCTGGGTCCTGTATTGAAGGGGTTCAGTCAGATAAACCCATGAGTCTGGTCCCTGTATTAAAGGGGTTCATTCAGATAAACCCAGAGACTGGTTCCTATATTAAAGGGGTTCAGTCAGATATACCCAGAGTCTGGGTCCTGTATTAAAGGGGTTCAGTCAGATAAACCCATAGTCTAATTCCTGTATTAAAGGGGTTCAGTCAGATAAACCCGCAGTCTGGTTCCTGTATAAAAGGGGTTCAGTCAGATAAACCCAGAGTCTTGTACCTGTATTAATGGGGTTCAGACAGATATACCCAGAGCCTGATTTCTGTATTAAAGGCGTTCAGTGAGAATAAACCCAGTGCCTGGTTCCTGTCTTAAAGGGGTACAGCGACAATAAACCTAGAGTCTGGTTCCTGTATTAACGGGGTTCAGTCAGATATACCCAGAGTCTGGTTCCTGTATTAAAGGGGTTCAGACAGATAAATCCAGAGTCCGTTTCCTGTATTGAAGGGGTTCAGTCAGATAAACCAAGTGATTGGTTCCTGTATTAAAGGGGTTCAGTGAGAATAAACGCAGAGTCTGGTTCCTGTGTTAAAGGGGTTCATTCAGATAAACCCAGAGTCTGGTTCCTGTATTAAAGGGGTTCAGTCAGATAAAACCAGAATCTTGTTCCTTTATTAAAGGGGTTCAGAAAGATGAACCCAGAGTCTTGTTCCTGTATTAAAGGGGTTCAATTAGCTAAACCCAGACTCTGGGTCCTGTATTAAAGGGGTTCAGTCAGATAAACCCATGAGTCTGGTTCCTGTATTAAAGGGGTTCATTCAGATAAACCCAGAGACCTATTCCTGTATTAAAGGGGTTCAGTCAGATATACCCAGAGTCTGGTTCCTGTATTAAAGAGGTTCAGTCAGATATATCCAGAGTCTGGTTCCTGTATTACAAGAGTTCAGTCAGATAAACTCAGAGTCTGGTTCCTGTATTAAAGGGGTTCAGTCAGATATACCCAGAGTCTGGTTCCTGTATTAAAGGGGTTCAGTCAGGTAAACCCAGAGTCTTGTTCCTGTCTTAAAGGGGTTCAGTGAGAATAAACCCAGAGTCTGGTTACTGTATTAAAGGGGTTCAGTCTGAATAAACCCAGAGTCAGGTACTTTATTTATGGGGTTCAGTCTGATATACCCAGAGCCTGGTTCCTGTATTAAAGGGGTTCAGACAGGTAAACCCAGAGCCTGATTCCTGTATTAAAGGGGTTCAGTCAGATATACCCAGAGCCTGGTTCCTGTATTAAAGGGGTTCAGACAGATAAACCCAGAGTCTGGTTCCTGTATTAAAGGGGTTCAGTCAGATAAACCCAGAGTCTTGATCCTCTATTAAAGATGTTCAGTCAGATAAACCCAGAGTCTGGTTCCTGTATTAAAGGGGTTAAGTCAGATAAACCCAGAGTCTGGTTCCTGTATTAAAGCAGTTCAGACAGATCAACCCAGATTCTGGTTCCTGTATTAATGGGGTTCAGTCAGATAATCCCAGAGTCTAATTCCTGTATTAAAGGGGTTCAGTCAGATAAACCCACAGTCTCGTTCCTGTACTAAAGGCGTTCAGTCAGATAATCCCAGAGCCAGGTTCCTATATTAAAGGGGTTCAGTCAGATAATCCCAGAGTCTAATTCCTGTATTAATGGGGTTCAGTCAGATAAAGCTACAGTCTGGTTCCTGTATTAAAGGTGTTCAATCAGATAAACCGAGAGTCTGGTTCCTGTATTGAAGGGGATCAATCTGCTAAACCCAGACTCTGGGTCCTGTATTAAAGGGGTTCAGTCAGTTAAACCCATGAGTCTGGTTCCTGTATTAAAGGGGTTCATTCAGATAAACCCAGAGACTGGTTCCTATATTAAAGGGGTTCAGTCAGATATACCCAGAGTCTGGGTCCTGTATTAGAGGGGTTCAGTCAGATAAACCCAGAGTCTAATTCCTGTATTAAAGGGGTTCAGTCAGATAAACCCGCTGTCTGGTTCCTGTATTAAAGGGGTCCAGTCAGATCATCCCAGAGTCTAATTCCTGTATTAATGGGGTTCAGTCAGATAAACCCACAGTCTCGTTCCTGTACTAAAGGCATTCAATCAGATAATTCCAGAGCCAGGTTCCATATTAAAGGGGTTCAGTCAGATAATCCCAGAGTCTAATTCCTGTATTAATGGGGTTCAGTCAGATAAAGCTACAAACTGGTTCCTGTATTAAAGGGGTTCAATCAGATAAACCCAGAGTCTTGTACCTGTATTAATGGGGTTCAGACAGATATACCCAGAGCCTGATTTCTGTATTAAAGGCGTTCAGTGAGAATAAACCCAGTGCCTGGTTCCTGTCTTTAAGGGGTACAGCGAGAATAAACCTATAGTCTGGTTCCTGTATTAAAGGGGTTCAGTCAGATATACCCAGAGTCTGGTTCCTGTATTAAAGGGCTTCAGACAGATAAATCCAGAGTCCGTTTCCTGTATTGAAGGGGTTCAGTCAGATAAACCAAGTGATTGGTTCCTGTATTAAAGTGGTTCAGTGAGAATAAACCCAGAGTCTGGTTCCGGTGTTAAAGGGGTTCATTCAGATAAACCCAGAGTCTGGTTCCTGTATTAAAGGGGTTCAGTCAGATAAAACCAGAATCTTGTTCCTTTATTAAAGGGGTTCAGAAAGATGAACCCAGAGTCTTGTTCCTGTATTAGAGGGGTTCAGTCAGATAAACCCAGTGTCTGGTTCCTGTATTCAAGGGGTTCAGTCAGATAAACCCAGAGTCTGATTCCTGTATTAATGGGGTTCAGTCAGATAAAGCCAGTGCCTGGTTCCTGTATTAAAGGGGTTCAGTCAGATAAACCCAGAGTCTGGTTCCTGTACTAAAGGGGTTCAGACAGATCAACCCAGATTCTGGTTCCTGTATTAATGGGGTTCAGTCAGATAATCCCAGAGTCTAATTCCTGTATTAAAGGGGTTCAGTCAGATAAACCCACAGTTTCGTTCCTGTTTTAAAGGCGTTCAATCAGATAATCCCAGAGCCTGGTTCCAATATTAAAGGGGTTCAGTCAGATAATCCCAGAGTCTAATTCCTGTATTAATGGGGTTCAGTCAGATTAAGCCACAGTCTGGTTCCTGTATTAAAGGGGTTCAATCAGATAAACCGAGAGTCTGGTTCCTGTATTTAAGGGGTTCAATCAGCTAAACCCAGACTCTGGGTCCTGTATTAAAGGGGTTCAGTCAGATAAACCCATGAGTCTGGTTCCTGTATTAAAGGGGTTCATTCAGATAAACCCAGAGACCTATTCCTGTATTAAAGGGGTTCAGTCAGATATACCCAGAGCCTGATTCCTGTATTAAAGAGGTTCAGTCAGATATATCCAGAGTCTGATTCCTGTATTACAAGAGTTCAGTCAGATAAACTCAGAGTCTGGTTCCTGTCTTAAAGGGGTTCAGTCAGATAAACCCAGAGTCTGGTTCCCGTATTAAAGGGGTTCAGTCAGATATACCGAGAGCCTGGTTACTGTATTAAAGGGGTTCAGACAGATAAACCCAGAGCCTGGTTCCAGAATTAAACGGGTTCAGTCATATATACCCAGAGCCTGGTTCCTGTCTTAATGGGGTTCAGTGAGAATAAACCCAGAGTCTGGTTCCCCTATTAAAGGGGTTCAGTCAGATATACCGAGAGCCTGGTTACTGTATTAAAGGGGTTCAGACAGATAAACCTATAGCCTGGTTCCAGTATTAAAGGGGTTCAGTCATATATACCCAGAGCCAGGTTCCTGTATTAAGGGGGTTCAGTGAGAATAAACCCAGCGTCTGGTTTATGTATTAAAGTGGTTCAGTCAGTTAAACCCAGTGTCTGGTTCCTGTATTAAAGGGGTTCAGTCAGATAAAACCACAATCTTGTACCTGTATTAAAGTGGTTCAGACAGATAAACCCAGAGTCTTGTTCCTGTATTAACGGGGTTCAGTCAGATAAACCCAGTGTCTGGTTCCTGTATTAAAGGAGTTCAGTCAGATATACCCAGTGCCTTATTTCTGTATTAAAGGCGTTCAGTAAGAATAAACCGAGAGTCTGGTTCCTGTATTAAATGGGTTCAGTCAGATATTCCCAGAGTCTGGTTCCTGTATTAAAGGGGTTCAGACAGATAAACCCAGAGTCCGTTTCCTGTATTGAAGGTTTTCAGTCAGATAAACCAAGTGATTGGTTCCTGTATTAAAGGGGTTCAGTGAGAATAAACCCAGAGTCTGGTTCCTGTGTTAAAGGGGTTCATTCAGATAAACCCAGAGTCTGGTTCCTGTATTAATGGGGTTCAGTCAGATAAAACCAGAATATTATTCCTTTATTAAAGGGGTTCACACTGATGAACCCAGAGTATTGTTCCTGTATTAAAGGGCTTCAGTCAGATAAATCCAGTGTCTGGTTCCTGTATTCAAGGGGTTCAGTCAGATAAACCCAGAGTCTGATTCCTGTATTAATGGGGTTCAGTCAGATAAACCCAGTGCCTCGTTTATGTATTAAATGGGTTAAGTCAGATAAACCCAGAGTCTGGTTCCTGTGTTAATGGGGTTCATTCAGATAAACCCAGAGTCTGGTTCCTGTATTAAAGGGGTTCAGTCAGATAAAACCAGAATATTATTCCTTTATTAAAGGGGTTCACACTGATGAGCCCAGAGTATTGTTCCTGTATTAAAGGGCTTCAGTCAGATAAACCCACAGTCTCGTTCCTGTATTAAAGGCGTTCAATCAGATAATCCCAGTGCCAGGTTCCTTTATTAAAGGGGTTCAGTCAGATAATCCCAGAGTCTAATTCCTGTATTAATGGGGTTCAGTCAGATATAGCTACAGTCTGGTTCCTGTATTAAAGGGGTTCAATCAGATAAACCGTGAGTCTGGTTCCTGTATTAAAGGGGTTCAATCTGCTAAACCCAGACTCTGGGTCCTGTATTGAAGGGGTTCAGTCAGATAAACCCAGAGTCTGGTTCCTGTATTAAAGGGGTTCATTCAGATAAACCCAGAGACTGGTTCCTATATTAAAGGGGTTCAGTCAGATATACCCAGAGTCTGGGTCCTTTATTAAAGGGGTTCAGTCAGATAAACCCAGAGTCTAATTCCTGTATTAAAGGGGTTCAGTCAGATATACCCACAGTCTGGTTCCTGTATAAAAGGGGTTCAGTCAATTAAACCCAGAGTCTTGTACCTGTATTAATGGGGTTCAGACAGATATACCCAGAGCCTGATTTCTGTATTAAAGGCGTTCAGTGAGTATAAACCCAGTGCCTGGTTCCTGATTTAAAGGGGTACAGCGAGAATAAACCTAGAGTCTGGTTCCTGTATTAAAGGGGTTCAGTCAGATATACCCAGAGTCTGGTTCCTGTATTAAAGTGGTTCAGACAGATAAACCCAGAGTCCGTTTCCTGTATTGAAGGGGTTCAGTCAGATAAACCAAGTGATTGGTTCCTGTATTAAAGGGGTTCAGTGAGAATAAACCCAGAGTCTGGATCCTGTGTTAAAGGGGTTCATTCAGATAAACCCAGAGTCTGGTTCCTGTATTAAAGGGGTTCAGTCAGATAAAAAGAGAATCTTGTTCCTTTATTAAAGGGGTTCAGACAGATGAACCCAGAGTCTTGTTCCTGTATTAGAGGGGTTCAGTCAGATAAACCCAGTGTCTGGTTCCTGTATTCAAGGGGTTCAGTCAGATAAACCCAGAGTCTGATTCCTGTATTAATGGGGTTTAGTCAGATAAACTCAGTGCCTGGTTCCTGTATTAAAGGGGTTCAGTCAGATAAACCCAGAGTCTGGTTCCTGTATTAAAGGGGTTCAGACAGATCAACCCAGATTCTGGTTCCTGTATTAATGGGGTTCAGTCAGATAATCCCAGAGTCTAATCCCTGTATTAAAGGGGTTCAGTCAGATAAACCCACAGTTTCGTTCCTGTATTAAAGGCGTTCAATCAGATAATCTCAGAGCCTGGTTCCAATATTAAAGGGGTTCAGTCAGCTAATCCCAGAGTCTAATTCCTGTATTAATGGGGTTCAGTCAGATTAAGCCACAGTCTGGTTCCTGTATTAAAGGGGTTCAATCAGATAAACCGAGAGTCTGGTTCCTGTATTAAAGGGGTTCAATCAGCTAAACCCAGACTCTGTGTCCTGTATTAAAGGGGTTCAGTCAGATAAACCCATGAGTCTGGTTCCTGTATTAAAGGGGTTCATTCAGATAAACCCAGAGACCTATTCCTGTATTAAAGGGGTTCAGTCAGATATACCCAGAGTCTGGTTCCTGTATTAAAGAGGTTCAGTCAGATATATCCATAATCTGGTTCCTGTATTAAAGGGGTTCAGTCAGATGAACCCAGAGTCTGGTTCCTGTATTAAAGGGGTTCAGTCAGATAAACCCAGAGCCCGGTTCCTGTATTAATGGGGTTCAGTCAGATATATCCAGAGTCTGGTTCCTGTATTACAAGTGTTCAGTCAGATAAACTCAGAGTCTGGTTACTGTAATAAAGGGGTTCAGTCAGATATACCCAGAGTCTGGTTCCTGTATTAAGGGGGTTCAGTCAGGCAAACCCAGAGTCTTGTTCCTGTCTTAAAGCGGTTCAGTGAGAATAAACCCTGAGTCTGGTTCCTATATTAAAGGGGTTCAGTCTGAATAAACCCAGAGGCTGGTACTTTATTTATGGGGTTCAGTCTGATATACCGAGAGCCTGGTTCCTGTATTAAAGGGGTTCAGACAGGTAAACCCAGAGCCTGATTCTTGTATTAAAGGGGTTCAGTCAGATATACCCAGAGCCTGGTTCCTGTATTAAAGGGGTTCAGAAAGATAAATCCAGAGTCTGGTTCCTGTATTAAAGGGGTTTAGTCAGATAGTCCCAGAGGCTGGTTCCTGTATTAAAGGGGTTCTGCCAGATAAACCCAGAGTCTTGTTCCTGTATTAAACGGGTTCAGTGAGAATAAACTCAGAGTCTGGTTCTTGCATTTAAGGGGTTTAGTCAGATAAACCCTGAGTCTAGTTCCTGTATTCAAGGGGTTCATTCAGATAAACCCAGAGTCAGACTCCTGTATTAATGGGGTTCAGTCAGATAAACCCAGTGGCTGGTTCCTGTGTAAAAGGGGTTCAGTGAGAGTAAACCCAGAGTCTGGTTCCTGTATTAGCGGGGTTCAATCAGATAAACCCAGAATGTGGGTCCTGTATTAAAGGGGTTAAGTCAGATAAACCCACAGTCTTGTTCCTGTATTAAAGGGGTTCAGTCAGATAATCCCAGAGTCTAATTCCTTTATTAAAGGGCTTCAGTCAGATCGACGCAGAGTCTGGTTCCTGTATTAAACTGTTCAGTCAGATAAACCCACAGTCTGGTTCCTGTATTAAAGAGGTTCAGTCAGATAAACTCAGAGTCTGGTTCCTGTATTAAAGGGGTTCAGTCAGATATACCCAGAGTCTGGTTCCTGTATTAAAGGGGTTCAGACAGATAAACCCAGAGTCTGGTACCTGTATTAAAGTGGTTTAGTGAGAATAAATCCAGAGTCTGGTTCCTGTATTAAAGGTGTTCAGTCAGATATACGCAGAGCCTGGTTCCTGTATTAAGGGGGTTCAGTCAGGCAAACCCAGAGTCTTGTTCCTGTCTTAAAGCGGTTCAGTGAGAATAAACCCAGAGTCTGGTTCCTATATTAAAGGGGTTCAGTCTGAATAAACCCAGAGTCTGGTACTTTATTTATGGGGTTCAGTCTGATATACCGAGAGCCTGGTTCCTGTATTAAAGGGGTTCAGACAGGTAAACCCAGAGCCTGATTCTTGTATTAAAGGGGTTCAGTCAGATATACCCAGAGCCTGGTTCCTGTATTAAAGGGGTTCAGAAAGATAAATCCAGAGTCTGGTTCCTGTATTAAAGGGGTTTAGTCAGATAGTCCCAGAGTCTGGTTCCTGTATTAAAGGGGTTCTGCCAGATAAACCCAGAGTCTTGTTCCTGTATTAAACGGGTTCAGTGAGAATAAACTCAGAGTCTGGTTCTTGCATTTAAGGGGTTTAGTCAGATAAACCCTGAGTCTAGTTCCTGTATTCAAGGGGTTCATTCAGATAAACCCAGAGTCAGACTCCTGTATTAATGGGGTTCAGTCAGATAAACCCAGTGGCTGGTTCCTGTGTAAAAGGGGTTCAGTGAGAGTAAACCCAGAGTCTGGTTCCTGTATTAGCGGGGTTCAATCAGATAAACCCAGAATGTGGGTCCTGTATTAAAGGGGTTAAGTCAGATAAACCCACAGTCTTGTTCCTGTATTAAAGGGGTTCAGTCAGATAATCCCAGAGTCTAATTCCTTTATTAAAGGGCTTCAGTCAGATCGACGCAGAGTCTGGTTCCTGTATTAAACTGTTCAGTCAGGTAAACCCACAGTCTGGTTCCTGTATTAAAGAGGTTCAGTCAGATAAACTCAGAGTCTGGTTCCTGTATTAAAGGGGTTCAGTCAGATATACCCAGAGTCTGGTTCCTGTATTAAAGGGGTTCAGACAGATAAACCCAGAGTCTGGTACCTGTATTAAAGTGGTTTAGTGAGAATAAATCCAGAGTCTGGTTCCTGTATTAAAGGTGTTCAGTCAGATATACGCAGAGCCTGGTTTTTGTATTAAAGGCTTTCAGTGAGAATAAACCCAGAGTCTGGTTCCTGTATAAAAGGGGTTCAGTCAGATAAACCCAGAGTCTATTTCCTGTATTAAAGGGGTTCAGTCTGATAAACCCACTGTCTGGATCCAGTATAAAAGGGGTTCAGTCAGATAAACCCAGAGTCTTGTACCTGTCTTAAAGGGGTTCAGCAAGAATAAACCTAGAGTCCGGTTCCTCTATTAAAGGGGTTCAGTCAGATATACCCAGAGCCTGGTTCCTGTATTAATGGGGTTCAGACAGATTAACCCAGAGTCCGGTTCCTGTATTAAAGGGGTTCAGTCAGAAAAACCAAGAGATTGATTCCTGTATTAAAGGGCTTCAATGAGAATAAACCCAGAGTCTGGTTCCTGTATAAAAGGGGTTCATTCAGATAAACCCAGAGTCTGGTTACTGTATTAAAGGGGTTCAGTAAGATAAAACCAGAATCTTGTTCCTTTATTAAAGAGGTTCAGTCAGATAAACCCAGTGTCTGGTTCCTGTATTCAAGGGGTTCTGTCAGATAAACCCAGAGTCTGATTTCTGTATTGATGGGGTTCAGTCAGATAGACCGAGTGCCTGGTTCCTGTATTTAAGGGGTTCAGTCAGATAAACCCAGAGTCTGGTTCCTGTATTAAAGGGGTTCAGAATGATCAACCCGGAGTCTGGTTCCTGTATTAATGGGGTTCAGTCAGATAATCCCAGAGTCTAATTCCTGTATTAAAGGGGTTCAGTCAGATAAACCCACAGTCTGGTTCCTGTATTCAAGGGGTTCAATCAGATAAACCGAGAGTTGGTTCCTGTATTAAAGGGGTTAAATCAGGTAAACCACGAGTCTGGGTCCTGTATTAAAGTGGTTCAGTCAGATAAACCCAGAGTCATGGTTCCTGTATTAAAGGGGTTCAGTCAGATAAACCCAGAGTCTGGGTCCTGTATTAAAGTGGTTCAGTCAGATAAACCCAGAGTCATGGTTCCTGTATTAAAGGGGTTCAGTCAGATAGTCCCAGAGTCTGGTTCCTGCATTAAAGGGGTTTAGTCAGATAAACCCAGAGTCTAGTTCCTGTATTCAAGGGGTTCAGTCAGATACACCCAGAGTCTGGTTCCTGATTTAGAGGGGTTCAATCAGATAAAACCAGAGTCTGGGTCCTGTATTAAAGGGGTTCAGTCAGATAAGCCCACAGTCTGGTACCAGTATTAAAGTGGTTCAGTCAGATAATCCCAGAGTCTAATTCCTTTATTAAAGGGTTTCAGTCAGATAAATCCAGAGTCTGATTCCTGTACTAATGGGGTTCAGTCAGATTAACCCAGAGGCTGATTCCTGTATTAAAGGGGTTCAGTCAGATCAACGCAGAGTCTGGTTCCTGTATTAAAGGGGTTCAGTCAGATAAACCCACAGTCTGGTTCCTGTATTAAAGAGGTTCAGTCAGATAAACTCAGAGTCTGGTTCCTGTATTAAAGGGGTTCATTGAGAATAAATTCAGAGTCTGGTTCCTGTATAAAAGGGGTTCAGTCAGATATACCCAGAACCTGGTTTTTGTATTAAAGGCGTTCAGTGAGAATAAACCCAGAGTCTGGTTCCTGTATTAAAGGGGTTCAGTCAGATAAACCCAGAGTCTAATTCCTGTATTAAAGGGGTTCAGTCAGATACACCCACAATCTGGTTCCTGTATAAAAGGGGTTCAGACAGATAAACCCAGAGTCTTGTACTTGTCATAAAGGGGTTCAGCGAGAATAAACCTAGAGTCTGGTTCCTGTATTAAAGGGGTTCAGTCAGATATACCCAGAACCTGGTTCCTGTATTAAAGGGGTTCAGACTGATAAACCCAGAGTCCGGTTCCTGTTTTAAAGGGGTTCAGTCAGAAAAACCAAGAGATTGGTTCCTGAATTAAAGGGCTTCAGTGAGAATAAACCCAGAGTCTGGTTCCTGTATTAAAGGGGTTCAGTCGGATAAACCGAGAGTCTGGTTCCTGTATTAAAGGGGTTCAGTCAGATAAACACAGAGTCTGGTTCCTGTATTGAAGGGGTTCAGTCAGATAAACCCAGAGTCTGGTTCGTGTATTAATGGGGTTCAGTCAGATATATCCAGAGTCTGGTTCCTGTATTAAAAGAGTTCAGTCAGAAAATCTCAGAGTCTGGTTCCTGTATTAAAGGGGTTCAGTCAGATATACCCAGAGTCTGGTACCTGTATTAAAGGGTTTCAGACAGATAAACCCAGAGTCTGGTTCCTGTATTAAAGGGGATCAGTCAGGTAAACCCAGAATCTTGTTCCTGTCTTAATGGGGTTCAGTGAGAATAAACGCAGAGTCTGGATCCTGAATTAAAGGGGTTCAGTGAGAATAAACCCAGAGTCTGGTTCCTGTATTTATGGGGTTCAGGCTGATATACCCAGAGCCTAGTTCCTGTATTAAAGGGGTTCAGACAGGTAAACCCAGAGCCTGGTTCCAGTTTTTAAGGGGTTCATTCAGATAAACCCAGTGTCTGGTTCCTGTATTCAAGGGGTTCAGTCAGATAAACCCAGAGTCAGATTCCTGTATTAATGGGGTTCAGTCAAATAAACCCATTGCATGGTTCCTGTCTTAAAGGGGTTCAGTGAGAGTAAACCCAGAGCCTGGTTTCTGTATTAAAGGGGTTTAGTCTGATTAACCCAGAGTCTGGTTCCTGTATTAAAGGCGTTCAGTCAGATAAACCCAGAGTCTGATTCCTGTATTAGAGGGGTTCAATCAGATAAACACAGAGTCTGGGTACTGTATTAAAGTGGTTCAGTCAGATAAACCCACAGTCTGGTTCCTGTATTAAAGGGGTTCAGTCAGATAATCCCAGAGTCTAATTCCTTTATTAAAGGGGTTCAGTCAGATAAACCCAGAGTCTGATTCCTGTATTAAAGGGGTTCAGTCAGATCAACGCAGAGTCTGGTTCCTGTAATAAAGGGGTTCAGTCAGATCAATCCACAGTCTGTTTCCTGTATTAAAGAAGTTCAGTCAGATATACCCAGAGCCTGGTTTTTGTATTAAAGGCGTTCAGTGAGAATAAAACACGAGTCAGGTTCCTCTATTAAAGGGGTTCAGTCAGACAAACCCAGAGTCTAATTCCTGTATTAAAGGGGTTCAGTCAGATAAACCCACAGTCTGGTTCCTGTATAAAAGGGGTTCAGTCAGATAAACAAAGAGTCTTGTACCTGTCTTAAAGGGGTTCAGCGAGAAAAAACCTAGAGTCTGGTTCCTGTATTAAAGGGGTTCAGTCAGATATACCCAGAGCCTGGTTCCTGTATTAAAAGGGTTCAGACAGATAAACCCAGAGTCCGGTTCCTGTATTAAAGGGGTTCAGTCAGATAAACCCAGTGCCTGGTTGCTGTGTTAAAGGGGTTCAGTGAGAGTAAACCCAGAGTCTGGTTCCTGTATTAGCGGGGTTCAGTCAGATAAACCCAGAATCTGGGTCCTGAATTAAAGGGTTTCAGTCAGATAAACCCACAGTCTGGTTCCTGCATTAAAGGGGTGCAGTCAGATAATCCCAGAGTCTTATTCCTTTATTAAAGGGGTTCAGTCAGATCGACGCAGAGTCTGGTTCCTTTATTAAAGGGGTTCAGTCAGATAAACCCACAGTCTGGTTCCTGTATTAAAGAGGTTCAGTCAGATAAACTCAGAGTCTGGTTCCTGTATTAAAGGGGTTCAGTCAGATATACCCAGAGTCTGGTTCCTGTATTAAAGGGGTTCAGACAGATAAACCCAGAGTCAGGTACCTGTATTAAAGGGGTTCAGTGAGAATAAATCCAGAGTCTGCTTCCTGTATTAAAGGAGTTCAGTCAGATATACCCAGAGCCTGGTTTTTGTATTAAAGGCGTTCAGTGAGAATAAACCCAGAGTCTGGTTCCTGTATAAAAGGGGTTCAGTCAGATAAACCCAGAGTCTAATTCCTGTATTAAAGCGGTTCAGTCAGATAAACCCACTGTCTGGATCCTGTATAAAAGGGGTTCAGTCAGATAAACCCAGAGTCTTGTACCTGTCTTAACGGGGTTCAGCAAGAATAAACCTAGAGTCTGGTTCCTGTATTAAAGGGGTTCAGTCAGATAAAACCAGAATCTTGTTCCTTTATTAAAGGGGTTCAGAAAGATGAACCCAGAGTCTTGTTCCTGTATTAGAGGGGTTCAGTCAGATAAACCCAGTGTCTGGTTCCTGTATTCAAGGGGTTCAGTCAGATAAACCCAGAGTCTGATTCCTGTATTAATGGGGTTCAGTCAGATAAAGCCAGTGCCTGGTTCCTGTATTAAAGGGGTTCAGTCAGATAAACCCAGAGTCTGGTTCCTGTACTAAAGGGGTTCAGACAGATCAACCCAGATTCTGGTTCCTGTATTAATGGGGTTCAGTCAGATAATCCCAGAGTCTAATTCCTGTATTAAAGGGGTTCAGTCAGATAAACCCACAGTTTCGTTCCTGTTTTAAAGGCGTTCAATCAGATAATCCCAGAGCCTGGTTCCAATATTAAAGGGGTTCAGTCAGATAATCCCAGAGTCTAATTCCTGTATTAATGGGGTTCAGTCAGATTAAGCCACAGTCTGGTTCCTGTATTAAAGGGGTTCAATCAGATAAACCGAGAGTCTGGTTCCTGTATTTAAGGGGTTCAATCAGCTAAACCCAGACTCTGGGTCCTGTATTAAAGGGGTTCAGTCAGATAAACGCATGAGTCTGGTTCCTGTATTAAAGGGGTTCATTCAGATAAACCCAGAGACCTATTCCTGTATTAAAGGAGTTCAGTCAGATATACCCAGAGCCTGATTCCTGTATTAAAGAGGTTCAGTCAGATATATCCAGAGTCTGATTCCTGTATTACAAGAGTTCAGTCAGATAAACTCAGAGTCTGGTTCCTGTATTAAAGGGGTTCAGTCAGATATACCCAGAGTCTGGTTCCTGTATTAAAGGGGTTCAGTCAGGTAAACCCAGAGTCTTGTTCCTGTCTTAAAGGGGTTCAGTCAGATAAACCCAGAGTCTGGTTCCCGTATTAATGGGGTTCAGTCAGATATACCGAGAGCCTGGTTACTGTATTAAAGGGGTTCAGACAGATAAACCCAGAGCCTGGTTCCAGAATTAAACGGGTTCAGTCATATATACCCAGAGCCTGGTTCCTGTCTTAATGGGGTTCAGTGAGAATAAACCCAGAGTCTGGTTCCCGTATTAAAGGGGTTCAGTCAGATATACCGAGAGCCTGGTTACTGTATTAAAGGGGTTCAGACAGATAAACCTATAGCCTGGTTCCAGTATTAAAGGGGTTCAGTCATATATACCCAGAGCCAGGTTCCTGTATTAAGGGGGTTCAGTGAGAATAAACCCAGCGTCTGGTTTATGTATTAAAGTGGTTCAGTCAGTTAAACCCAGTGTCTGGTTCCTGTATTAAAGGGGTTCAGTCAGATAAAACCACAATCTTGTACCTGTATTAAAGTGGTTCAGACAGATAAACCCAGAGTCTTGTTCCTGTATTAACGGGGTTCAGTCAGATAAACCCAGTGTCTGGTTCCTGTATTAAAGGAGTTCAGTCAGATATACCCAGTGCCTGATTTCTGTATTAAAGGCGTTCAGTGAGAATAAACCGAGAGTCTGGTTCCTGTATTAAATGGGTTCAGTCAGATATTCCCAGAGTCTGGTTCCTGTATTAAAGGGGTTCAGACAGATAAACCCAGAGTCCGTTTCCTGTATTGAAGGTTTTCAGTCAGATAAACCAAGTGATTGGTTCCTGTATTAAAGGGGTTCAGTGAGAATAAACCCAGAGTCTGGTTCCTGTGTTAAAGGGGTTCATTCAGATAAACCCAGAGTCTGGTTCCTGTATTAATGGGGTTCAGTCAGATAAAACCAGAATATTATTCCTTTATTAAAGGGGTTCACACTGATGAACCCAGAGTATTGTTCCTGTATTAAAGGGCTTCAGTCAGATAAATCCAGTGTCTGGTTCCTGTATTCAAGGGGTTCAGTCAGATAAACCCAGAGTCTGATTCCTGTATTAATGGGGTTCAGTCAGATAAACCCAGTGCCTGGTTCCTGTATTAAATGGGTTAAGTCAGATAAACCCAGAGTCTGGTTCCTGTGTTAAAGGGGTTCATTCAGATAAACCCAGAGTCTGGTTCCTGTATTAAAGGGGTTCAGTCAGATAAAACCAGAATATTATTCCTTTATTAAAGGGGTTCACACTGATGAGCCCAGAGTATTGTTCCTGTATTAAAGGGCTTCAGTCAGATAAACCCACAGTCTCGTTCCTGTATTAAAGGCGTTCAATCAGATAATCCCAGTGCCAGGTTCCTTTATTAAAGGGGTTCAGTCAGATAATCCCAGAGTCTAATTCCTGTATTAATGGGGTTCAGTCAGATATAGCTACAGTCTGGTTCCTGTATTAAAGGGGTTCAATCAGATAAACCGTGAGTCTGGTTCCTGTATTAAAGGGGTTCAATCTGCTAAACCCAGACTCTGGGTCCTGTATTGAAGGGGTTCAGTCAGATAAACCCAGAGTCTGGTTCCTGTATTAAAGGGGTTCATTCAGATAAACCCAGAGACTGGTTCCTATATTAAAGGGGTTCAGTCAGATATACCCAGAGTCTGGGTCCTTTATTAAAGGGGTTCAGTCAGATAAACCCAGAGTCTAATTCCTGTATTAAAGGGGTTCAGTCAGATATACCCACAGTCTGGTTCCTGTATAAAAGGGGTTCAGTCAATTAAACCCAGAGTCTTGTACCTGTATTAATGGGGTTCAGACAGATATCCCCAGAGCCTGATTTCTGTATTAAAGGCGTTCAGTGAGTATAAACCAAGTGCCTGGTTCCTGATTTAAAGGGGTACAGCGAGAATAAACCTAGAGTCTGGTTCCTGTATTAAAGGGGTTCAGTCAGATATACCCAGAGTCTGGTTCCTGTATTAAAGTGGTTCAGACAGATAAACCCAGAGTCCGTTTCCTGTATTGAAGGGGTTCAGTCAGATAAACCAAGTGATTGGTTCCTGTATTAAAGGGGTTCAGTGAGAATAAACCCAGAGTCTGGATCCTGTGTTAAAGGGGTTCATTCAGATAAACCCAGAGTCTGGTTCCTGTATTAAAGGGGTTCAGTCAGATAAAAAGAGAATCTTGTTCCTTTATTAAAGGGGTTCAGACAGATGAACCCAGAGTCTTGTTCCTGTATTAGAGGGGTTCAGTCAGATAAACCCAGTGTCTGGTTCCTGTATTCAAGGGGTTCAGTCAGATAAACCCAGAGTCTGATTCCTGTATTAATGGGGTTTAGTCAGATAAACCCAGTGCCTGGTTCCTGTATTAAAGGGGTTCAGTCAGATAAACCCAGAGTCTGGTTCCTGTATTAAAGGGGTTCAGACAGATCAACCCAGATTCTGGTTCCTGTATTAATGGGGTTCAGTCAGATAATCCCAGAGTCTAATCCCTGTGTTAAAGGGGTTCAGTCAGATAAACCCACAGTTTCGTTCCTGTATTAAAGGCGTTCAATCAGATAATCTCAGAGCCTGGTTCCAATATTAAAGGGGTTCAGTCAGCTAATCCCAGAGTCTAATTCCTGTATTAATGGGGTTCAGTCAGATTAAGCCACAGTCTGGTTCCTGTATTAAAGGGGTTCAATCAGATAAACCGAGAGTCTGGTTCCTGTATTAAAGGGGTTCAATCAGCTAAACCCAGACTCTGTGTCCTGTATTAAAGGGGTTCAGTCAGATAAAACCATGAGTCTGGTTCCTGTATTAAAGGGGTTCATTCAGATAAACCCAGAGACCTATTCCTGTATTAAAGGGGTTCAGTCAGATATACCCAGAGTCTGGTTCCTGTATTAAAGAGGTTCAGTCAGATATATCCAGAGTCTGGTTCCTGTATTAAAGGGGTTCAGTCAGATGAACCCAGAGTCTGGTTCCTGTATTAAAGGGGTTCAGTCAGATAAACCCAGAGCCCGGTTCCTGTATTAATGGGGTTCAGTCAGATATATCCAGAGTCTGGTTCCTGTATTACAAGTGTTCAGTCAGATAAACTCAGAGTCTGGTTACTGTAATAAAGGGGTTCAGTCAGATATACCCAGAGTCTGGTTCCTGTATTAAGGGGGTTCAGTCAGGCAAACCCAGAGTCTTGTTCCTGTCTTAAAGCGGTTCAGTGAGAATAAACCCAGAGTCTGGTTCCTGTATTAAAGGGGTTCAGTCTGAATAAACCCAGAGTCTGGTACTTTATTTATGGGGTTCAGTCTGATATACCGAGAGCCTGGTTCCTGTATTAAAGGGGTTCAGACAGGTAAACCCAGAGCCTGATTCTTGTATTAAAGGGGTTCAGTCAGATATACCCAGAGCCTGGTTCCTGTATTAAAGGGGTTCAGAAAGATAAATCCAGAGTCTGGTTCCTGTATTAAAGGGGTTTAGTCAGATAGTCCCAGAGTCTGGTTCCTGTATTAAAGGGGTTCTGCCAGATAAACCCAGAGTCTTGTTCCTGTATTAAACGGGTTCAGTGAGAATAAACTCAGAGTCTGGTTCTTGCATTTAAGGGGTTTAGTCAGATAAACCCTGAGTCTAGTTCCTGTATTCAAGGGGTTCATTCAGATAAACCCAGAGTCAGACTCCTGTATTAATGGGGTTCAGTCAGATAAACCCAGTGGCTGGTTCCTGTGTAAAAGGGGTTCAGTGAGAGTAAACCCAGAGTCTGGTTCCTGTATTAGCGGGGTTCAATCAGATAAACCCAGAATGTGGGTCCTGTATTAAAGGGGTTAAGTCAGATAAACCCACAGTCTGGTTCCTGTATTAAAGGGGTTCAGTCAGATAATCCCAGAGTCTAATTCCTTTATTAAAGGGCTTCAGTCAGATCGACGCAGAGTCTGGTTCGTGTATTAAACTGTTCAGTCAGATAAACCCACAGTCTGGTTCCTGTATTAAAGAGGTTCAGTCAGATAAACTCAGAGTCTGGTTCCTGTATTAAAGGGGTTCAGTCAGATAAAACCAGAATATTATTCCTTTATTAAAGGGGTTCACACTGATGAGCCCAGAGTATTGTTCCTGTATTAAAGGGCTTCAGTCAGATAAACCCACAGTCTCGTTCCTGTATTAAAGGCGTTCAATCAGATAATCCCAGTGCCAGGTTCCTTTATTAAAGGGGTTCAGTCAGATAATCCCAGAGTCTAATTCCTGTATTAATGGGGTTCAGTCAGATATAGCTACAGTCTGGTTCCTGTATTAAAGGGGTTCAATCAGATAAACCGTGAGTCTGGTTCCTGTATTAAAGGGGTTCAATCTGCTAAACCCAGACTCTGGGTCCTGTATTGAAGGGGTTCAGTCAGATAAACCCAGAGTCTGGTTCCTGTATTAAAGGGGTTCATTCAGATAAACCCAGAGACTGGTTCCTATATTAAAGGGGTTCAGTCAGATATACCCAGAGTCTGGGTCCTTTATTAAAGGGGTTCAGTCAGATAAACCCAGAGTCTAATTCCTGTATTAAAGGGGTTCAGTCAGATATACCCACAGTCTGGTTCCTGTATAAAAGGGGTTCAGTCAATTAAACCCAGAGTCTTGTACCTGTATTAATGGGGTTCAGACAGATATACCCAGAGCCTGATTTCTGTATTAAAGGCGTTCAGTGAGTATAAACCAAGTGCCTGGTTCCTGATTTAAAGGGGTACAGCGAGAATAAACCTAGAGTCTGGTTCCTGTATTAAAGGGGTTCAGTCAGATATACCCAGAGTCTGGTTCCTGTATTAAAGTGGTTCAGACAGATAAACCCAGAGTCCGTTTCCTGTATTGAAGGGGTTCAGTCAGATAAACCAAGTGATTGGTTCCTGTATTAAAGGGGTTCAGTGAGAATAAACCCAGAGTCTGGATCCTGTGTTAAAGGGGTTCATTCAGATAAACCCAGAGTCTGGTTCCTGTATTAAAGGGGTTCAGTCAGATAAAAAGAGAATCTTGTTCCTTTATTAAAGGGGTTCAGACAGATGAACCCAGAGTCTTGTTCCTGTATTAGAGGGGTTCAGTCAGATAAACCCAGTGTCTGGTTCCTGTATTCAAGGGGTTCAGTCAGATAAACCCAGAGTCTGATTCCTGTATTAATGGGGTTTAGTCAGATAAACCCAGTGCCTGGTTCCTGTATTAAAGGGGTTCAGTCAGATAAACCCAGAGTCTGGTTCCTGTATTAAAGGGGTTCAGACAGATCAACCCAGATTCTGGTTCCTGTATTAATGGGGTTCAGTCAGATAATCCCAGAGTCTAATCCCTGTGTTAAAGGGGTTCAGTCAGATAAACCCACAGTTTCGTTCCTGTATTAAAGGCGTTCAATCAGATAATCTCAGAGCCTGGTTCCAATATTAAAGGGGTTCAGTCAGCTAATCCCAGAGTCTAATTCCTGTATTAATGGGGTTCAGTCAGATTAAGCCACAGTCTGGTTCCTGTATTAAAGGGGTTCAATCAGATAAACCGAGAGTCTGGTTCCTGTATTAAAGGGGTTCAATCAGCTAAACCCAGACTCTGTGTCCTGTATTAAAGGGGTTCAGTCAGATAAAACCATGAGTCTGGTTCCTGTATTAAAGGGGTTCATTCAGATAAACCCAGAGACCTATTCCTGTATTAAAGGGGTTCAGTCAGATATACCCAGAGTCTGGTTCCTGTATTAAAGAGGTTCAGTCAGATATATCCAGAGTCTGGTTCCTGTATTAAAGGGGTTCAGTCAGATGAACCCAGAGTCTGGTTCCTGTATTAAAGGGGTTCAGTCAGATAAACCCAGAGCCCGGTTCCTGTATTAATGGGGTTCAGTCAGATATATCCAGAGTCTGGTTCCTGTATTACAAGTGTTCAGTCAGATAAACTCAGAGTCTGGTTACTGTAATAAAGGGGTTCAGTCAGATATACCCAGAGTCTGGTTCCTGTATTAAGGGGGTTCAGTCAGATAATCCCAGAGTCTAATTCCTGTATTAAAGGGGTTCAGTAAGATAAACCCACAGTCTGGTTCCTGTATTCAAGGGATTCAATCAGATAAACCGAGAGTTGGTTCCTGTATTAAAGGGGTTAAATCAGGTAAACCACGAGTCTGGGTCCTGTATTAAAGTGGTTCAGTCAGATAAACCCAGAGTCATGGTTCCTGTATTAAAGGGGTTCAGTCAGATAAACCCAGAGTCTGGGTCCTGTATTAAAGTGGTTCAGTCAGATAAACCCAGAGTCATGGTTCCTGTATTAAAGGGGTTCAGTCAGATAGTCCCAGAGTCTGGTTCCTGCATTAAAGGGGTTTAGTCAGATAAACCCAGAGTCTAGTTCCTGTATTCAAGGGGTTCAGTCAGATACACCCAGAGTCTGGTTCCTGATTTAGAGGGGTTCAATCAGATAAAACCAGAGTCTGGGTCCTGTATTAAAGGGGTTCAGTCAGATAAGCCCACAGTCTGGTACCAGTATTAAAGTGGTTCAGTCAGATAATCCCAGAGTCTAATTCCTTTATTAAAGGGTTTCAGTCAGATAAATCCAGAGTCTGATTCCTGTACTAATGGGGTTCAGTCAGATTAACCCAGAGGCTGATTCCTGTATTAAAGGGGTTCAGTCAGATCAACGCAGAGTCTGGTTCCTGTATTAAAGGGGTTCAGTCAGATAAACCCACAGTCTGGTTCCTGTATTAAAGAGGTTCAGTCAGATAAACTCAGAGTCTGGTTCCTGTATTAAAGGGGTTCATTGAGAATAAATTCAGAGTCTGGTTCCTGTATAAAAGGGGTTCAGTCAGATATACCCAGAACCTGGTTTTTGTATTAAAGGCGTTCAGTGAGAATAAACCCAGAGTCTGGTTCCTGTATTAAAGGGGTTCAGTCAGATAAACCCAGAGTCTAATTCCTGTATTAAAGGGATTCAGTCAGATACACCCACAATCTGGTTCCTGTATAAAAGGGGTTCAGACAGATAAACCCAGAGTCTTGTACTTGTCATAAAGGGGTTCAGCGAGAATAAACCTAGAGTCTGGTTCCTGTATTAAAGGGGTTCAGTCAGATATACCCAGAACCTGGTTCCTGTATTAAAGGGGTTCAGACTGATAAACCCAGAGTCCGGTTCCTGTTTTAAAGGGGTTCAGCCAGAAAAACCAAGAGATTGGTTCCTGAATTAAAGGGCTTCAGTGAGAATAAACCCAGAGTCTGGTTCCTGTATTAAAGGGGTTCAGTCGGATAAACCGAGAGTCTGGTTCCTGTATTAAAGGGGTTCAGTCAGATAAACACAGAGTCTGGTTCCTGTATTGAAGGGGTTCAGTCAGATAAACCCAGAGTCTGGTTCGTGTATTAATGGGGTTCAGTCAGATATATCCAGAGTCTGGTTCCTGTATTAAAAGAGTTCAGTCAGAAAATCTCAGAGTCTGGTTCCTGTATTAAAGGGGTTCAGTCAGATATACCCAGAGTCTGGTTCCTGTATTAAAGGGTTTCAGACAGATAAACCCAGAGTCTGGTTCCTGTATTAAAGGGATTCAGTCAGGTAAACCCAGAATCTTGTTCCTGTCTTAATGGGGTTCAGTGAGAATAAACGCAGAGTCTGGATCCTGAATTAAAGGGGTTCAGTGAGAATAAACCCAGAGTCTGGTTCCTGTATTTATGGGGTTCAGGCTGATATACCCAGAGCCTAGTTCCTGTATTAAAGGGGTTCAGACAGGTAAACCCAGAGCCTGGTTCCAGTTTTAAAGGGGTTCAGTCAGATATACCCAGAGCCTGGTTCCTGTATTAATGGGGTTCAGACAGATAAACCCAGAGTCTGGTTCCTGTATTAAATGGGTTCAGTCAGATAAACCCAGAGTCTTGTTCCTGTATTAACGGGGTTCATTCAGATAAACCCAGTGTCTGGTTCCTGTATTCAAGGGGTTCAGTCAGATAAACCCAGAGTCAGATTCCTGTATTAATGGGGTTCAGTCAAATAAACCCAGTGCATGGTTCCTGTCTTAAAGGGGTTCAGTGAGAGTAAACCCAGAGCCTGGTTTCTGTATTAAAGGGGTTTAGACTGATAAACCCAGAGTCTGGTTCCTGTATTAAAGGCGTTCAGTCAGATAAACCCAGAGTCTGATTCCTGTATTAGAGGGGTTCAATCAGATAAACACAGAGTCTGGGTACTGTATTAAAGTGGTTCAGTCAGATAAACCCACAGTCTGGTTCCTGTATTAAAGGGGTTCAGTCAGATAATCCCAGAGTCTAATTCCTTTATTAAAGGGGTTCAGTCAGATAAACCCAGAGTCTGATTCCTGTATTAAAGGGGTTCAGTCAGATCAACGCAGAGTCTGGTTCCTGTAATAAAGGGGTTCAGTCAGATCAATCCACAGTCTGTTTCCTGTATTAAAGAAGTTCAGTCAGATATACCCAGAGCCTGGTTTTTGTATTAAAGGCGTTCAGTGAGAATAAAACACGAGTCAGGTTCCTCTATTAAAGGGGTTCAGTCAGACAAACCCAGAGTCTAATTCCTGTATTAAAGGGGTTCAGTCAGATAAACCCACAGTCTGGTTCCTGTATAAAAGGGGTTCAGTCAGATAAACAAAGAGTCTTGTACCTGTCTTAAAGGGGTTCAGCGAGAAAAAACCTAGAGTCTGGTTCCTGTATTAAAGGGGTTCAGTCAGATATACCCAGAGCCTGGTTCCTGTATTAAAAGGGTTCAGACAGATAAACCCAGAGTCCGGTTCCTGTATTAAAGGGGTTCAGTCAGATAAACCCAGTGCCTGGTTGCTGTGTTAAAGGGGTTCAGTGAGAGTAAACCCAGAGTCTGGTTCCTGTATTAGCGGGGTTCAGTCAGATAAACCCAGAATCTGGGTCCTGAATTAAAGGGTTTCAGTCAGATAAACCCACAGTCTGGTTCCTGCATTAAAGGGGTGCAGTCAGATAATCCCAGAGTCTTATTCCTTTATTAAAGGGGTTCAGTCAGATCGACGCAGAGTCTGGTTCCTTTATTAAAGGGGTTCAGTCAGATAAACCCACAGTCTGGTTCCTGTATTAAAGAGGTTCAGTCAGATAAACTCAGAGTCTGGTTCCTGTATTAAAGGGGTTCAGTCAGATATACCCAGAGTCTGGTTCCTGTATTAAAGGGGTTCAGACAGATAAACCCAGAGTCAGGTACCTGTATTAAAGGGGTTCAGTGAGAATAAATCCAGAGTCTGCTTCCTGTATTAAAGGAGTTCAGTCAGATATACCCAGAGCCTGGTTTTTGTATTAAAGGCGTTCAGTGAGAATAAACCCAGAGTCTGGTTCCTGTATAAAAGGGGTTCAGTCAGATAAACCCAGAGTCTCATTCCTGTATTAAAGGGGTTCAGTCAGATAAACCCACTGTCTGGATCCTGTATAAAAGGGGTTCAGTCAGATAAACCCAGAGTCTTGTACCTGTCTTAACGGGGTTCAGCAAGAATAAACCTAGAGTCTGGTTCCTGTATGAAAGGGGTTCAGTCAGATATACCCAGAGCCTGGTTCCTGTATTAAAAGGGTTCAGACAGATAAACCCAGAGTCCGGTTCCTGTATTAAAGGGGTTCATTCAGATAAACCCAGAGTCTGGTTACTGTATTAAAGGGGTTCAGTAAGATAAAACCAGAATCTTGTTCCTTTATTAAAGAGGTTCAGTCAGATAAACCCAGTGTCTGGTTCCTGTATTCAAGGGGTTCTGTCAGATAAACCCAGAGTCTGATTTCTGTATTGATGGGGTTCAGTCAGATAGACCGAGTGCCTGGTTCCTGTATTTAAGGGGTTCAGTCAGATAAACCCAGAGTCTGGTTCCTGTATTAAAGGGGTTCAGAATGATCAACCCGGAGTCTGGTTCCTGTATTAATGGGGTTCAGTCAGATAATCCCAGAGTCTAATTCCTGTATTAAAGGGGTTCAGTAAGATAAACCCACAGTCTGGTTCCTGTATTCAAGGGATTCAATCAGATAAACCGAGAGTTGGTTCCTGTATTAAAGGGGTTAAATCAGGTAAACCACGAGTCTGGGTCCTGTATTAAAGTGGTTCAGTCAGATAAACCCAGAGTCATGGTTCCTGTATTAAAGGGGTTCAGTCAGATAAACCCAGAGTCTGGGTCCTGTATTAAAGTGGTTCAGTCAGATAAACCCAGAGTCATGGTTCCTGTATTAAAGGGGTTCAGTCAGATAGTCCCAGAGTCTGGTTCCTGCATTAAAGGGGTTTAGTCAGATAAACCCAGAGTCTAGTTCCTGTATTCAAGGGGTTCAGTCAGATACACCCAGAGTCTGGTTCCTGATTTAGAGGGGTTCAATCAGATAAAACCAGAGTCTGGGTCCTGTATTAAAGGGGTTCAGTCAGATAAGCCCACAGTCTGGTACCAGTATTAAAGTGGTTCAGTCAGATAATCCCAGAGTCTAATTCCTTTATTAAAGGGTTTCAGTCAGATAAATCCAGAGTCTGATTCCTGTACTAATGGGGTTCAGTCAGATTAACCCAGAGGCTGATTCCTGTATTAAAGGGGTTCAGTCAGATCAACGCAGAGTCTGGTTCCTGTATTAAAGGGGTTCAGTCAGATAAACCCACAGTCTGGTTCCTGTATTAAAGAGGTTCAGTCAGATAAACTCAGAGTCTGGTTCCTGTATTAAAGGGGTTCATTGAGAATAAATTCAGAGTCTGGTTCCTGTATAAAAGGGGTTCAGTCAGATATACCCAGAACCTGGTTTTTGTATTAAAGGCGTTCAGTGAGAATAAACCCAGAGTCTGGTTCCTGTATTAAAGGGGTTCAGTCAGATAAACCCAGAGTCTAATTCCTGTATTAAAGGGATTCAGTCAGATACACCCACAATCTGGTTCCTGTATAAAAGGGGTTCAGACAGATAAACCCAGAGTCTTGTACTTGTCATAAAGGGGTTCAGCGAGAATAAACCTAGAGTCTGGTTCCTGTATTAAAGGGGTTCAGTCAGATATACCCAGAACCTGGTTCCTGTATTAAAGGGGTTCAGACTGATAAACCCAGAGTCCGGTTCCTGTTTTAAAGGGGTTCAGCCAGAAAAACCAAGAGATTGGTTCCTGAATTAAAGGGCTTCAGTGAGAATAAACCCAGAGTCTGGTTCCTGTATTAAAGGGGTTCAGTCGGATAAACCGAGAGTCTGGTTCCTGTATTAAAGGGGTTCAGTCAGATAAACACAGAGTCTGGTTCCTGTATTGAAGGGGTTCAGTCAGATAAACCCAGAGTCTGGTTCGTGTATTAATGGGGTTCAGTCAGATATATCCAGAGTCTGGTTCCTGTATTAAAAGAGTTCAGTCAGAAAATCTCAGAGTCTGGTTCCTGTATTAAAGGGGTTCAGTCAGATATACCCAGAGTCTGGTTCCTGTATTAAAGGGTTTCAGACAGATAAACCCAGAGTCTGGTTCCTGTATTAAAGGGATTCAGTCAGGTAAACCCAGAATCTTGTTCCTGTCTTAATGGGGTTCAGTGAGAATAAACGCAGAGTCTGGATCCTGAATTAAAGGGGTTCAGTGAGAATAAACCCAGAGTCTGGTTCCTGTATTTATGGGGTTCAGGCTGATATACCCCAGAGCCTAGTTCCTGTATTAAAGGGGTTCAGACAGGTAAACCCAGAGCCTGGTTCCAGTTTTAAAGGGGTTCAGTCAGATATACCCAGAGCCTGGTTCCTGTATTAATGGGGTTCAGACAGATAAACCCAGAGTCTGGTTCCTGTATTAAATGGGTTCAGTCAGATAAACCCAGAGTCTTGTTCCTGTATTAACGGGGTTCATTCAGATAAACCCAGTGTCTGGTTCCTGTATTCAAGGGGTTCAGTCAGATAAACCCAGAGTCAGATTCCTGTATTAATGGGGTTCAGTCAAATAAACCCAGTGCATGGTTCCTGTCTTAAAGGGGTTCAGTGAGAGTAAACCCAGAGCCTGGTTTCTGTATTAAAGGGGTTTAGACTGATAAACCCAGAGTCTGGTTCCTGTATTAAAGGCGTTCAGTCAGATAAACCCAGAGTCTGATTCCTGTATTAGAGGGGTTCAATCAGATAAACACAGAGTCTGGGTACTGTATTAAAGTGGTTCAGTCAGATAAACCCACAGTCTGGTTCCTGTATTAAAGGGGTTCAGTCAGATAATCCCAGAGTCTAATTCCTTTATTAAAGGGGTTCAGTCAGATAAACCCAGAGTCTGATTCCTGTATTAAAGGGGTTCAGTCAGATCAACGCAGAGTCTGGTTCCTGTAATAAAGGGGTTCAGTCAGATCAATCCACAGTCTGTTTCCTGTATTAAAGAAGTTCAGTCAGATATACCCAGAGCCTGGTTTTTGTATTAAAGGCGTTCAGTGAGAATAAAACACGAGTCAGGTTCCTCTATTAAAGGGGTTCAGTCAGACAAACCCAGAGTCTAATTCCTGTATTAAATGGGTTCAGTCAGATAAACCCACAGTCTGGTTCCTGTATAAAAGGGGTTCAGTCAGATAAACAAAGAGTCTTGTACCTGTCTTAAAGGGGTTCAGCGAGAAAAAACCTAGAGTCTGGTTCCTGTATTAAAGGGGTTCAGTCAGATATACCCAGAGCCTGGTTCCTGTATTAAAAGGGTTCAGACAGATAAACCCAGAGTCCGGTTCCTGTATTAAAGGGGTTCAGTCAGATAAACCCAGTGCCTGGTTGCTGTGTTAAAGGGGTTCAGTGAGAGTAAACCCAGAGTCTGGTTCCTGTATTAGCGGGGTTCAGTCAGATAAACCCAGAATCTGGGTCCTGAATTAAAGGGTTTCAGTCAGATAAACCCACAGTCTGGTTCCTGCATTAAAGGGGTGCAGTCAGATAATCCCAGAGTCTTATTCCTTTATTAAAGGGGTTCAGTCAGATCGACGCAGAGTCTGGTTCCTTTATTAAAGGGGTTCAGTCAGATAAACCCACAGTCTGGTTCCTGTATTAAAGAGGTTCAGTCAGATAAACTCAGAGTCTGGTTCCTGTATTAAAGGGGTTCAGTCAGATATACCCAGAGTCTGGTTCCTGTATTAAAGGGGTTCAGACAGATAAACCCAGAGTCAGGTACCTGTATTAAAGGGGTTCAGTGAGAATAAATCCAGAGTCTGCTTCCTGTATTAAAGGAGTTCAGTCAGATATACCCAGAGCCTGGTTTTTGTATTAAAGGCGTTCAGTGAGAATAAACCCAGAGTCTGGTTCCTGTATAAAAGGGGTTCAGTCAGATAAACCCAGAGTCTCATTCCTGTATTAAAGGGGTTCAGTCAGATAAACCCACTGTCTGGATCCTGTATAAAAGGGGTTCAGTCAGATAAACCCAGAGTCTTGTACCTGTCTTAACGGGGTTCAGCAAGAATAAACCTAGAGTCTGGTTCCTGTATGAAAGGGGTTCAGTCAGATATACCCAGAGCCTGGTTCCTGTATTAAAAGGGTTCAGACAGATAAACCCAGAGTCCGGTTCCTGTATTAAAGGGGTTCAGTCAGAAAAACCAAGAGATTGTTTCCTGTATTAAAGGGGTTCAGTGAGAATAAACCCAGAGACTGGTTCCTGTATTAAAGGGGTTCATTCAGATAAACCCACAGTCTGGTTACTGTATTAAAGGGGTTCAGTCAGATAAACCCAGAGTCTTGTTCCTGTATTAAAGGGGTTCAGTCAGATAAACCCAGTGTCTGGTTCCTGTATTCAAGGGGTTCTGTCAGATAAACCCAGAGTCTGATTTCTGTATTAATGGGTTTCAGTCAGATAGACCGAGTGCCTGGTTCCTGTATTAAAGGGGTTCAGTCAGATAAAGCCAGAGTCTGGTTCCTGTATTAAAGGGGTTCAGACAGATCAACCCGGAGTCTGGTTCCTGTATTAATGGGGTTCAGTCAGATAATCCCAGAGTCTAATTCCTGTATTAAAGGGGTTCAGTCAGATAAACCAACAGTCTGGTTCCTGTATTAAAGGGGTTCAATCAGATAAACCGAGAGTTGGTTCCTGTATTAAAGGGGTTAAATCAGGTAAACCAAGAGTCTGGATCCTGTATTAAAGTGGTTCAGTCAGATAAACCCAGAGTCATTGTTCCTGTATTAAAGGGGTTCAGTCAGATAAACCCAGAGTCTGGTTCCTGTATTAAAGGGGTTCAGTCAGATATACCCAGAGTCTGGTTACTGTATTAAAGGGGTTCAGACAGATAAACCCAGAGTCTGGTACCTGTATTAAAGGTGTTCAGTGAGAATAAATCCAGAGTCTGGTTCCTGTATTAAAGGAGTTCAGTCAGATATACCCAGAGCCTGGTTTTTGTATTAAAGGCGTTCAGTGAGAATAAACCCAGAGTCTGGTTCCTGTATTAAAGTGGTTCAGTCAGATACACCCAGAGTCTAATTCCTGTATTAAAGGGGTTCAGTCTGATAAACCCACTGTCTGGATCCTGTATAAAAGGGGTTCAGTCAGATAAACCCAGAGTCTTGTACCTGTCTTAACGGGGTTCAGCAAGAATAAACCTAGAGTCTGGTTCCTGTATTAAAGGGGTTCAGTCAGATATACCCAGAGCCTGGTTCCTGTATTAAAAGGGTTCCGACAGATAAACCCAGTGTCCGGTTCCTGTATTAAAGGGGTTCAGTCAGAAAAACCAAGAGATTGATTCCTGTATTAAAGGGGTTCAGTGAGAATAAACCCAGAGACTGGTTCCTGTATTAAAGGGGTTCTTTCAGATAAACCCAGAGTCTGGTTACTGTATTAAAGGGGTTCAGTCAGATAAACCCAGAGTCTTGTTCCTGTATTAAAGGGGTTCAGTCAGATAATCCCAGAGTCTGGTTCCTGCATTAAAGGTGTTTAGTCAGATAAACCCAGAGTCTAGTTCCTGTATTCAAGGGGTTCAGTCAGATACACCCAGAGTCTGGTTCCTGATTTAGAGGGGTTCAATCAGATAAAACCAGAGTATGGGTCCTGTATTAAAGGGGTTCAGTCAGATAATCCCACAGTCTGGTAACAGTATTAAAGTGGTTCAGTCAGATAATCCCAGAGTCTAATTCCTTTATTAAAGGGTTTCAGTCAGATAAACCCAGAGTCTGATTCCTGTACTAAAGGGGTTCAGTCAGATAAACCCAGAGTCTGATTCCTGTATTAAAGGGGTTCAGTCAGATCAACGCAGAGTCTGGTTCCTGTATTAAAGGGGTTCAGTCAGATAAACCCACAGTCTGGTTCCTGTATTAAAGAGGTTCAGTCAGATAAACTCAGAGTCTGGTTCCTGTATTAAAGGGGTTCAGTGAGAATAAATTGAGAGTCTGGTTCCTGTATAAAAGGGGTTCAGTCAGATATACCCAGAACCTGGTTTTTGAATTAAAGGCGTTCAGTGAGAATAAACCCAGAGTCTGGTTCCTGTATTAAAGAGGTTCAGTCAGATAAACCCAGAGTCTAATTCCTGTATTAAAGGGGTTCAGTCAGATAAACCCACAGTCTGGTTCCTGTATAAAAGGGGTTCAGTCAGATAAACAAAGAGTCTTGTACCTGTCTTAAAGGGGTTCAGCGAGAAAAAACCTAGAGTCTGGTACCTGTATTAAAGGGGTTCAGTCAGATATACCCAGAGCCTGGTTCCTGTATTAAAAGGGTTCAGACAGATAAACCCAGAGTCCGGTTCCTGTATTAAAGGGGTTCAGTCAGATAAACCCAGTGCCTGGTTGCTGTGTTAAAGGGGTTCAGTGAGAGTAAACCCAGAGTCTGGTTCCTGTATTAGCGGGGTTCAGTCAGATAAACCCAGAATCTGGGTCCTGAATTAAAGGGTTTCAGTCAGATAAACCCACAGTCTGGTTCCTGCATTAAAGGGGTGCAGTCAGATAATCCCAGAGTCTTATTCCTTTATTAAAGGGGTTCAGTCAGATCGACGCAGAGTCTGGTTCCTTTATTAAAGGGGTTCAGTCAGATAAACCCACAGTCTGGTTCCTGTATTAAAGAGGTTCAGTCAGATAAACTCAGAGTCTGGTTCCTGTATTGAAGGGGTTCAGTCAGATATACCCAGAGTCTGGTTCCTGTATTAAAGGGGTTCAGACAGATAAACCCAGAGTCAGGTACCTGTATTAAAGGGGTTCAGTGAGAATAAATCCAGAGTCTGCTTCCTGTATTAAAGGAGTTCAGTCAGATATACCCAGAGCCTGGTTTTTGTATTAAAGGCGTTCAGTGAGAATAAACCCAGAGTCTGGTTCCTGTATAAAAGGGGTTCAGTCAGATAAACCCAGAGTCTAATTCCTGTATTAAAGGGGTTCAGTCAGATAAACCCACTGTCTGGATCCTGTATAAAAGGGGTTCAGTCAGATAAACCCAGAGTCTTGTACCTGTCTTAACGGGGTTCAGCAAGAATAAACCTAGAGTCTGGTTCCTGTATGAAAGGGGTTCAGTCAGATATACCCAAAGCCTGGTTCCTGTATTAAAAGGGTTCAGACAGATAAACCCAGAGTCCGGTTCCTGTATTAAAGGGGTTCAGTCAGAAAAACCAAGAGATTGATTCCTGTATTAAAGGGGTTCAGTGAGAATAAACCCAGAGACTGGTTCCTGTATTAAAGGGGTTCATTCAGATAAACCCACAGTCTGGTTACTGTATTAAAGGGGTTCAGTCAGATAAACCCAGAGTCTTGTTCCTGTATTAAAGGGGTTCAGTCAGATAAACCCAGTGTCTGGTTCCTGTATTCAAGGGGTTCTGTCAGATAAACCCAGAGTCTGATTTCTGTATTAATGGGTTTCAGTCAGATAGACCGAGTGCCTGGTTCCTATATTAAAGGGGTTCAGTCAGATAATCCCAGAGTCTAATTCCTGTATTAATGGGGTTCAGTCAGATAAAGCTACAGTCTGGTTCCTGTATTAAAGGGGTTCAATCAGATAAACCGAGAGTCTGGTTCCTGTATTAAAGGGGATCAATCTGCTAAACCCAGACTCTGGGTCCTGTATTAAAGGGGTTCAGTCAGTTAAACCCATGAGTCTGGTTCCTGTATTAAAGGGGTTCATTCAGATAAACCCAGAGACTGGTTCCTATATTCAAGGGGTTCAGTCAGATATACCCAGAGTCTGGGTCCTGTATTAGAGGGGTTCAGTCAGATACACCCAGAGTCTGGTTCCTGATTTAGAGGGGTTCAATCAGATAAAACCAGAGTATGGGTCCTGTATTAAAGGGGTTCAGTCAGATAATCCCACAGTCTGGTAACAGTATTCAAGTGGTTCAGTCAGATAATCCCAGAATCTTATTCCTTTATTAAAGGGTTTCAGTCAGATAAACCCAGAGTCTGATTCCTGTACTAAAGGGGTTCATTCAGATAAACCCAGAGTCTGATTCCTGTATTAAAGGGGTTCAGTCAGATCAACGCAGAGTCTGGTTCCTGTATTAAAGGGGTTCAGTCAGATAAACCCACAGTCTGGTTCCTGTATTAAAGAGGTTCAGTCAGATAAACTCAGAGTCTGGTTCCTGTATTAAAGGGGTTCAGTGAGAATAAATTGAGAGTCTGGTTCCTGTATAAAAGGGGTTCAGTCAGATATACCCAGAACCTGGTTTTTGTATTAAAGGCGTTCAGTGAGAATAAACCCAGAGTCTGGTTCCTGTATTAAAGAGGTTCAGTCAGATAAACCCAGAGTCTAATTCCTGTATTAAAGGGGTTCAGTCAGATAAACCCAGTGCCTGGTTGCTGTGTTAATGGGGTTCAGTGAGAGTAAACCCAGAGTCTGGTTCCTGTATTAGCGGGGTTCCGTCAGATAAAACCAGAATCTGGGTCCTGAATTAAAGGGGTTCAGTCAGATAAACCCAAAGTCTGGTTCCTGTATTAAAGGGGTTCAGTCAGATAATCCCAGTGTCTAATTCCTTTATTAAAGAGGTTCAGTCAGATCGACGCAGAGTCTGGTTCCTTTATTAAAGGGGTTCAGTCAGATAAACCCACAGTCTGGTTCCTGTATTAAAGAGGTTCAGTCAGATAAACTCAGAGTCTGGTTCCTGTATTAAAGGGGTTCAGTCAGATATACCCAGAGTCTGGTTCCTGTATTAAAGGGGTTCAGACAGATAAACCCAGAGTCTGGTACCTGTATTAAAGGGGTTCAGTGAGAATAAATCCAGAGTCTGGTTCCTGTATTAAAGGAGTTCAGTCAGATATACCCAGAGCCTGGTTTATGTATTAAAGGCGTTCAGTGAGAATAAACCCAGAGTCTGGTTCCTGTATAAAAGGGGTTCAGTCAGATAAACCCAGAGTCTAATTCCTGTATTAAAGGGGTTCAGTCAGATAAACCCACTGTCTGGATCCTGTATAAAAGGGGTTCAGTCAGATAAACCCAGAGTCTTGTACCTGTCATAACGGGGTTCAGCAAGAATAAACCTAGAGTCTGGTTCCTGTATGAAAGGGGTTCAGTCAGATATACCCAGAGCCTGGTTTCTGTATTAAAAGGGTTCAGACAGATAAACCCAGAGTCCGGTTCCTGTATTAAAGGGGTTCAGTCAGAAAAACCAAGAGATTGATTCCTGTATTAAAGGGGTTCAGTGAGAATAAACCCAGAGACTGGTTCCTGTATTAAAGGGGTTCATTCAGATAAACCCACAGTCTGGTTACTGTATTAAAGGGGTTCAGTCAGATAATCCCAGAGTCTTGTTCCTGTATTAAAGGGGTTCAGTCAGATAAACCCAGTGTCTGGTTCCTGTATTCAAGGGGTTCTGTCAGATAAACCCAGAGTCTGATTTCTGTATTAATGGGTTTCAGTCAGATAGACCGAGTGCCTGGTTCCTGTATTAAAGGGGTTCAGTCATATAAAGCCAGAGTCTGGTTCCTGTATTAAAGGGGTTCAGACAGATCAACTCGGAGTCTGGTCCCTGTATTAATGGGGTTCAGTCAGATAATCCCAGAGTCTAATTCCTGTATTAAAGGGGTTCAGTCAGATAAACCAACAGTCTGGTTCCTGTATTAAAGGGGTTCAATCAGATAAACCGAGAGTTGGTTCCTGTATTAAAGGGGTTAAATCAGGTAAACCAAGAGTCTGGGTCCTGTATTAAAGTGGTTCAGTCAGATAAACCCAGAGTCATTGTTCCAGTATTAAAGGGGTTCAGTCAGATAAACCCAGAGTCTGGTTCCTGTATTAAAGGGGTTCAGTCAGATATACCCAGAGTCTGGTTACTGTATTAAAGCGGTTCAGACAGATAAACCCAGAGTCTGGTACCTGTATTAAAGGTGTTCAGTGAGAATAAATCCAGAGTATGGTTCCTGTATTAAAGGAGTTCAGTCAGATATACCCAGAGCCTGCTTTTTGTATTAATGGCGTTCAGTGAGAATAAACCCAGAGTCTGGTTCCTGAATTAAAGTGGTTCAGTCAGATACACCCAGAGTCTAATTCCTGTATTAAAGGGGTTCAGTCTGATAAACCCACTGTCTGGATCCTGTATAAAAGGGGTTCAGTCAGATAAACCCAGAGTCTTGTACCTGTCTTAACGGGGTTCAGCAAGAATAAACCTAGAGTCTGGTTCCTGTATTAAAGGGGTTCAGTCAGATATACCCAGAGCCTGGTTCCTGTATTAAAAGGGTTCCGACAGATAAACCCAGAGTCCGGTTCCTGTATTAAAGGGGTTCAGTCAGAAAAACCAAGAGATTGATTCCTGTATTAAAGGGGTTCAGTGAGAATAAACCCAGAGACTGGTTCCTGTATTAAAGGGGTTCTTTCAGATAAACCCAGAGTCTGGTTACTGTATTAAAGGGGTTCAGTCAGATAAACCCAGAGTCTTGTTCCTGTATTAAAGGGGTTCAGTCAGATAATCCCAGAGTCTGGTTCCTGCATTAAAGGGGTTTAGTCAGATAAACCCAGAGTCTAGTTCCTGTATTCAAGGGGTTCAGTCAGATACACCCAGAGTCTGGTTCCTGATTTAGAGGGGTTCAATCAGATAAAACCAGAGTATGGGTCCTGTATTAAAGGGGTTCAGTCAGATAATCCCACAGTCTGGTAACAGTATTAAAGTGGTTCAGTCAGATAATCCCAGAGTCTTATTCCTTTATTAAAGGGTTTCAGTCAGATAAACCCAGAGTCTGATTCCTGTACTAAAGGGGTTCAGTCAGATAAACCCAGAGTCTGATTCCTGTATTAAAGGGGTTCAGTCAGATCAACGCAGAGTCTGGTTCCTGTATTAAAGGGGTTCAGTCAGATAAACCCACAGTCTGGTTCCTGTATTAAAGAGGTTCAGTCAGATAAACTCAGAGTCTGGTTCCTGTATTAAAGGGGTTCAGTGAGAATAAATTCAGAGTCTGGTTCCTGTATAAAAGGGGTTCAGTCAGATATACCCAGAACCTGGTTTTTGTATTAAAGGCGTTCAGTGAGAATAAACCCAGAGTCTGGTTCCTGTATTAAAGAGGTTCAGTCAGATAAACCAAGAGTCTAATTCCTGTATTAAAGGGGTTCAGTCAGATAAACCCAGTGCCTGGTTGCTGTGTTAATGGGGTTCAGTGAGAGTAAACCCAGAGTCTGGTTCCTGTATTAGCGGGGTTCCGTCAGATAAAACCAGAATCTGGGTCCTGAATTAAAGGGGTTCAGTCAGATAAACCCACAGTCTGGTTCCTGTATTAAAGGGGTTCAGTCAGATAAACCCACAGTCTGGTTCCTGTATTAAAGGGGTTCAGTCAGATCGACGCAGAGTCTGGTTCCTTTATTAAAGGGGTTCAGTCAGATAAACCCACAGTCTGTTTCCTGTATTAAAGAGGTTCAGTGAGATAAACTCAGAGTCTGCTTCCTGTATTAAAGGGGTTCAGTCAGATATACCCAGAGTCTGGTTCCTGTATTAAAGGGGTTCAGACAGATAAACCCAGAGTCTGGTACCTGTATTAAAGGGGTTCAGTCAGATAAACCCAGAGTCTTGTTCCTGTATTAAAGGGATTCAGTCAGATAAACCCAGTGTCTGGTTCCTGTATTCAAGGGGTTCTGTCAGATAAACCCAGAGTCTGATTTCTGTATTAATGGGTTTCAGTCAGATAGACCGAGTGCCTGGTTCCTGTATTAAAGGGGTTCAGTTAGATAAAGCCAGAGTCTGGTTCCTGTATTAAAGGGGTTCAGACAGATCAACCCGGAGTCTGGTTCCTGTATTAATGGGGGTCAGTCAGATAATCCCAGAGTCTAATTCCTGTATTAAAGGGGTTCAGTCAGATAAACCAACAGTCTGGTTCCTGTATTAAAGGGGTTCAATCAGATAAACCGAGAGTTGGTTCCTGTATTAAAGGGGTTATATCAGGTAAACCACGAGTCTGGGTCCTGTATTAAAGTGTTTCAGTCAGATAAACCCAGAGTCATGGTTCCTGTATTAAAGTGGCTCAGTCAGATAAACCCAGAGTCTGGGTCCTGTATTAAAGTGGTTCAGTCAGATAAACCCAGAGTCATGGTTCCTGTATTAAAGGGGTTCAGTCAGATAGTCCCAGAGTCTGGTTCCTGCATTAAAGGGGTTTAGTAAGATAAACCCAGAGTCTAGTTCCTGTATTCAAGGGGTTCAGTCAGACACACCCAGAGTCTGGTTCCTTTAAGAGGGGTTCAATCAGATAAAACCAGAGTCTGGGTCCTGTATTAAAGGGGTTCAGTCAGATAAGCCCACAGTCTGGTACCAGTATTAAAGTGGTTCAGTCAGATAATCCCAGGGTCTAATTCCTTTATTAAAGGGTTTCAGACAGATAAAGCGAGAGTCTGATTCCTGTACTAAAGGGGTTCAGTCAGATAAACCCAGAGTCTGATTCCTGTATTAAAGGGGTTCAGTCAGATAAACCCAGTGCCTGGTTGCTGTGTTAAAGGGGTTCAGTGAGAGTAAACCCAGAGTCTGGTTCCTGTATTAGCGGGGTTCAGTCAGATAAACCCAGAATCTGGGTCCTGAATTAAAGGGGTTCAGTCAGATAAACCAACAGTCTGGTTCCTGTATTAAAGGGGTTCAGTCAGATAATCCCAGAGTCTAAATTCTTTATGAAAGGGGTTCAGTCAGATCGACGCAGAGTCTGGTTCCTTTATTAAAGGGGTTCAGTCAGATAAACCCACAGTCTGGTTCCTGTATTAAAGAGGTTCAGTCAGATAAACTCAGAGTCTGGTTCCTGTATTAAAGGGGTTCAGTCAGATATACCCAGAGTCTGGTTCCTGTATTAAAGGGGTTCAGACAGATAAACCCAGATTCTGGTACCTGTATTAAAGGGGTTCAGTGAGAATAAATCCAGAGTCTGCTTCCTGTATTGAAGGAGTTCAGTCAGATATACCCAGAGCCTGGTTTTTGTATTAAAGGCGTTCAGTGAGAATAAACCCAGAGTCTGGTTCCTGTATAAAAGGGGTTCAGTCAGATAAACCCAGAGTCTCATTCCTGTATTAAAGGGGTTCAGTCAGATAAACCCACTGTCTGGATCCTGTATAAAAGGGGTTCAGTCAGATAAACCCAGAGTCTTGTACCTGTCTTAACGGGGTTCAGCAAGAATAAACCTAGAGTCAGGTTTTTGTATTAAAGGGGTTCAGTCAGAAAAACCAAGAGATTGATTCCTGTATTAAAGGGGTTCAGTGAGAATATACCCAGAGACTGGTTCCTGTATTAAAGGGGTTCATTCAGATAAACCCACAGTCTGGTTACTGTATTAAAGGGGTTCAGTCAGATAAACCCAGAGTCTTGTTCCTGTATTAAAGGGGTTCAGTCAGATAAACCCAGTGTCTGGTTCCTGTATTCAAGGGGTTCTGTCAGATAAACCCAGAGTCTGATTTCTGTATTAATGGGTTTCAGTCAGATAGACCGAGTGCCTGGTTCCTGTATTAAAGGGGTTCAGTCAGATAAAGCCAGAGTCTGGTTCCTGTATTAAAGGGGTTCAGACAGATCAACCCGGAGTCTGGTTCCTGTATTAATGGGGTTCAGTCAGATAATCCCAGAGTCTAATTCCTGTATTAAAGGGGTTCAGTCAGATAAACCAACAGACTGGTTCCTGTATTAAAGGGGTTCAATCAGATAAACCGAGAGTTGGTTCCTGTATTAAAGGGGTTAAATCAGGTAAACCAAGAGTCTGGGTCCTGTATTAAAGTGGTTCAGTCAGATAAACCCAGAGTCATTGTTCCTGTATTAAAGGGGTTCAGTCAGATAAACCCAGAGTCTGGTTCCTGTATTAAAGGGGTTCAGTCAGATATACCCAGAGTCTGGTTACTGTATTAAAGGGGTTCAGACAGATAAACCCAGAGTCTGGTACCTGTATTAAAGGTGTTCAGTGAGAATAAATCCAGAGTCTGGTTCCTGTATTAAAGGAGTTCAGTCAGATATACCCAGAGGCTGGTTTTTGTATTAAAGGCGTTCAGTGAGAATAAACCCAGAGTCTGGTTCCTGTATTAAAGAGGTTCAGTTAGATACACCCAGAGTCTAATTCCTGTATTAAAGGGGTTCAGTCTGATAAACCCTCTGTCTGGATCCTGTATAAAAGGGGTTCAGTCAGATAAACCCAGAGTCTTGTACCTGTCTTAACGGGGTTCAGCAAGAATAAACCTAGAGTCTGGTTCCTGTATTAAAGGGGTTCAGTCAGATATACCCAGAGCCTGGTTCCTGTATTAAAAGGGTTCAGACAGATAAACCCAGAGTCCGGTTCCTGTATTAAAGGGGTTCAGTCAGAAAAACCAAGAGATTGATACCTGTATTAAAGGGGTTCAGTGAGAATAAACCCAGAGACTGGTTCCTGTATTAAAGGGGTTCTTTCAGATAAACCCAGAGTCTTGTTCCTGTATTAAAGGGGTTCAGTCAGATAGTCCCAGAGTCTGGTTCCTGCATTAAAGGGGTTTAGTCAGATAAACCCAGAGTCTAGTTCCTGTATTCAAGGGGTTCAGTCAGATACACCCAGAGTCTGGTTCCTGATTTAGAGGGGTTCAATCAGATAAAACCAGAGTATGGGTCCTGAATTAAAGGGGTTCAGTCAGATTATCCCACAGTCTGGTAACAGTATTAAAGTGGTTCAGTCAGATAATCCCAGAGTCTTATTCCTTTATTAAAGGGTTTCAGTCAGATAAACCCAGAGTCTGATTCCTGTACTAAAGGGGTTCAGTCAGATAAACCCAGAGTCTGATTCCTGTATTAAAGGGGTTCAGTCAGATCAACGCAGAGTCTGGTTCCTGTATTAAAGGGGTTCAGTCAGATAAACCCACAGTCTGGTTCCTGTATTAAAGAGGTTCAGTCAGATAAACTCAGAGTCTGGTTCCTGTATTAAAGGGGTTCAGTGAGAATAAATTCAGAGTCTGGTTCCTGTATAAAAGGGGTTCAGTCAGATATACCCAGAACCTGGTTTTTGTATTAAAGGCGTTCAGTGAGAATAAACCCAGAGTCTGGTTCCTGTATTAAAGAGGTTCAGTCAGATAAACACAGAGTCTAATTCCTGTATTAAAGGGGTTCAGTCAGATAAACCCAGTGCCTGGTTGCTGTGTTAATGGGGTTCAGTGAGAGTAAACCCAGAGTCTGGTTCCTGTATTAGCGGGGTTCAGTCAGATAAAACCAGAATCTGGGTCCTGAATTAAAGGAGTTCAGTCAGATAAACCCACAGTCTGGTTCCTGTATTAAAGGGGTTCAGTCAGATAATCCCAGTGTCTAATTCCTTTATTAAAGGGGTTCAGACAGATCGACGCAGAGTCTGGTTCCTTTATTAAAGGGGTTCAGTCAGATAAACCCACAGTCTGGTTCCTGTATTAAAGAGGTTCAGTCAGATAAACTCAGTGTCTAATTCCTTTATTAAAGGGGTTCAGTCAGATCGACCCAGAGTCTAATTCCTTTATGAAAGGGGTTCAGTCAGATCGACGCAGAGTCTGGTTCCTTTATTAAAGGGGTTCAGTCAGATAAACCCACAGTCTGGTTCCTGTATTAAAGAGGTTCAGTCAGATAAACTCAGAGTCTGGTTCCTGTATTAAAGGGGTTCAGTCAGATATACCCAGAGTCTGGTTCCTGTATTAAAGGGGTTCAGACAGATAAACCCAGAGTCTGGTACCTGTATTAAAGGGGTTCAGTGAGAATAAATCCAGAGTCTGCTTCCTGTATTAAAGGAGTTCAGTCAGATATACCCAGAGCCTGGTTTTTGTATTAAAGGCGTTCAGTGAGAATAAACACAGAGTCTGGTTCCTGTATAAAAGGGGTTCAGTCAGATAAACCCAGAGTCTAATTCCTGTATTAAAGGGGTTCAGTAAGATAAACCCACTGTCTGGATCCTGTATAAAAGGGGTTCAGTCAGATAAACCCAGAGTCTTGTACCTGTCTTAACGGGGTTCAGCAAGAATAAACCTATAGTCTGGTTTTTGTATTAAAGGGGTTCAGTCAGAAAAACCAAGAGATTGATTCCTGTATTAAAGGGGTTCAGTGAGAATAAACCCGAGACTGGTTCCTGTATTAAAGGGGTTCATTCAGATAAACCCACAGTCTGGTTACTGTATTAAAGGGGTTCAGTCAGATAAACCCAGAGTCTTGTTCCTGTATTAAAGGGGTTCAGTCAGATAAACCCAGTGTCTGGTTCCTGTATTCAAGGGGTTCTGTCAGATAAACCCAGAGTCTGATTTCTGTATTAATGGGTTTCAGTCAGATAGACCGAGTGCCTGGTTCCTGTATTAAAGGAGTTCAGTCAGATAAAGCCAGAGTCTGGTTCCTGTATTAAAGGGTCTCAGACAGATCAACCCGGAGTCTGGTTCCTGTATTAATGGGGTTCAGTCAGATAATCCCAGAGTCTAATTCCTGTATTAAAGGGGTTCAGTCAGATAAACCAACAGTCTGGTTCCTGTATTAAAGGGGTTCAATCAGATAAACCGAGAGTTGGTTCCTGTATTAAAGGGGTTAAATCAGGTAAACCAAGAGTCTGGGTCCTGTATTAAAGTGGTTCAGTCAGATAAACCCAGAGTGATTGTTCCTGTATTAAAGGGGTTCAGTCAGATAAACCCAGAGTCTGGTTCCTGTATTAAAGTGGTTCAGTCAGATATACCCAGAGTCTGGTTACTGTATTAAAGGGGTTCAGACAGATAAACCCAGAGTCTGGTACCTGTATTAAAGGTGTTCAGTGAGAATAAATCCAGAGTCTGGTTCCTGTATTAAAGGAGTTCAGTCAGATATACCCAGAGCCTGGTTTTTGTATTAAAGGCGTTCAGTGAGAATAAACCCAGAGTCTGGTTCCTGTATTAAAGTGGTTCAGTCAGATACACCCAGAGTCTAATTCCTGTATTAAAGGGGTTCAGTCTGATAAACCCACTGTCTGGATCCTGTATAAAAGGGGTTCAGTCAGATAAACCCAGAGTCTTGTACCTGTCTTAACGGGGTTCAGCAAGAATAAACCTAGAGTCTGGTTCCTGTATTAAAGGGGTTCAGTCAGATATACCCAGAGCCTGGTTCCTGTATTAAAAGGGTTCAGACAGATAAACCCAGAGTCCGGTTCCTGTATTAAAGGGGTTCAGTCAGAAAAACCAAGAGATTGATTCCTGTATTAAAGGGGTTCAATGAGAATAAACCCAGAGACTGGTTCCTGTATTAAAGGGGTTCTTTCAGATAAACCCAGAGTCTGGTTACTGTATTAAAGGGGTTTAGTCAGATAAACCCAGAGTCTAGTTCCTGTATTCAAGGGGTTCAGTCAGATACACCCAGAGTCTGGTTCCTGATTTAGAGGGGTTCAATCAGATAAAACCAGAGTATGGGTCCTGTATTAAAGGGGTTCAGTCAGATAATCCCACAGTCTGGGAACAGTATTAAAGTGGTTCATTCAGATAATCCCAGAGTCTTATTCCTTTATTAAAGGGTTTCAGTCAGATAAACCCAGAGTCTGATTCCTGTACTAAAGGGGTTCAGTCAGATAAACCCAGAGTCTGATTCCTGTATTAAAGGGGTTCAGTCAGATCAACGCAGAGTCTGGTTCCTGTATTAAAGGGGTTCAGTCAGATAAACCCACAGTCTGGTTCCTGTATTAAAGAGGTTCAGTCAGATAAACTCAGAGTCTGGTTCCTGTATTAAAGGGGTTCAGTGAGAATAAATTCAGAGTCTGGTTCCTGTTTAAAAGGGGTTCAGTCAGATATACCCAGAACCTGGTTTTTGTATTAAAGGCGTTCAGTGAGAATAAACCCAGAGTCTGGTTCCTGTATTAAAGAGGTTCAGTCAGATAAACCCAGAGTCTAATTCCTGTATTAAAGGGGTTGTGTCAGATAAACCCAGTGCCTGGTTGCTGTGTTAATGGGGTTCAGTGAGAGTAAACCCAGAGTCTGGTTCCTGTATTAGCGGGGTTCAGTCAGATAAAACCAGAATCTGGGTCCTGAATTAAAGGGGTTCAGTCAGATAAACCCACAGTCTGGTTCCTGTATTAAAGGGGTTCAGTCAGATAATCCCAGTGTCTAATTCCTTTATTAAAGGGGTTCAGTCAGATCGACGCAGAGTCTGGTTCCTTTATTAAAGGGGTTCAGTCAGATAAAACCACAGTCTGGTTCCTGTATTAAAGAGGTTCAGTCAGATATACCCAGAGTCTGGTTCCTGTATTAAAGGGGTTCAGACAGATAAACCCAGAGTCTGGTACCTGTATTAAAGGGGTTCAGTGAGAATAAATCCTGAGTATGGTTCCTGTATTAAAGGAGTTCAGTCAGATATACCCAGAGCCTGGTTTATGTATTAAAGGCGTTCAGTGAGAATAAACCCAGAGTCTGGTTCCTGTATAAAAGGGGTTCAGTCAGATAAACCCAGAGTCTAATTCCTGTATTAAAGGGGTTCAGTCTGATAAACCCACTGTCTGGATCCTGTATAAAAGGGGTTCAGTCAGATAAACCCAGAGTCTTTTACCTGTCTTAACGGGGTTCAGCAAGAATAAACCTAGAGTCTGGTTCCTGTATTAAAGGGGTTCAGTCAGAAATACCCAGAGCCTGGTTCCTGTATTAAAAGGGTTCAGACAGATAAACCCAGAGTCCGGTTCCTGTATTAAAGGGGTTCAGTCAGAAAAACCAAGAGATTGATTCCTCTATTAAAGGGGTTCAGTGAGAATAAACCCAGAGACTGGTTCCTGTATTAAAGAGGTTCATTCAGATAAACCCAGAGTCTGGTTACTGCATTAAAGGGGTTCAGTCAGATAAACCCAGAGTCTTGTTCCTGTATTAAAGGGGTTCAGTCAGATAAACCCAGTGTCTGGTTCCTGTATTCAAGGGGTTCTGTCAGATAAACCCAGAGTCTGATTTCTGTATTAATGGGTTTCAGTCAGATAGACCGAGTGCCTGGTTCCTGTATTAAAGGGGTTCAGTCAGATAAAGCCAGAGTCTGGTTCCTGTATTAAAGGGGTTCAGACAGATCAACCCGGAGTCTGGTTCCTGTATTAATGGGGTTCAGTCAGATAATCCCAGAGTCTAATTCCTGTATTAAAGGGGTTCAGTCAGATAAACCAACAGTCTGGTTCCTGTATTAAAGGGGTTCAGTCAGATAAACCGAGAGTTGGTTCCTGTATTAAAGGGGTTATATCAGGTAAACCACGAGTCTGGGTCCTGTATTAAAGTGTTTCAGTCAGATAAACCCAGAGTCATGGTTCCTGTATTAAAGGGGTTATATCAGGTAAACCACGAGTCTGGGTCCTGTATTAAAGTGTTTCAGTCAGATAAACCCAGAGTCATGGTTCCTGTATTAAAGTGGCTCAGTCAGATAAACCCAGAGTCTGGGTCCTGTATTAAAGTGGTTCAGTCAGATAAACCCAGAGTCATGTTTCCTGTATTAAAGGGGTTCAGTCAGATAAAGCCAGAGTCTGGTTCCTGTATTAAAGGGGTTCAGACAGATCAACCCGGAGTCTGGTTCCTGTATTAATGGGGTTCAGTCAGATAATCCCAGAGTCTAATTCCTGTATTAAAGGGGTTCAGTCAGATAAACCAACAGTCTGGTTCCTGTATTAAAGGGGTTCAGTCTGATAAACCGAGAGTTGGTTCCTGTATTAAAGGGGTTATATCAGGTAAACCACGAGTCTGGGTCCTGTATTAAAGTGTTTCAGTCAGATAAACCCAGAGTCATGGTTCCTGTATTAAAGGGGTTATATCAGGTAAACCACGAGTCTGGGTCCTGTATTAAAGTGTTTCAGTCAGATAAACCCAGAGTCATGGTTCCTGTATTAAAGTGGCTCAGTCAGATAAACCCAGAGTCTGGGTCCTGTATTAAAGTGGTTCAGTCAGATAAACCCAGAGTCATGGTTCCTGTATTAAAGGGGTTCAGTCAGATAGTCCCAGAGTCTGGGTCCTGCATTAAAGGGGTTTAGTAAGATAAACCCAGAGTCTAGTTCCTGTATTCAAGGGGTTCAGTCAGACACACCCAGAGTCTGGTTCCTGATTTAGAGGGGTTCAATCAGATAAAACCAGAGTCTGGGTCCTGTATTAAAGGGGTTCAGTCAGATAAGCCCACAGTCTGGTACCAGTATTAAAGTGGTTCAGTCAGATAATCCCAGAGTCTAATTCCTTTATTAAAGGGTTTCAGTCAGATAAACCGAGAGTCTCATTCCTGTACTAACGGGGTTCAGTCAGATAAACCCAGAGTGTGATTCCTGTATTAAAGGGGTTCAGTCAGATAAACCCAGTGCCTGGTTGCTGTGTTAAAGGGGTTCAGTGAGAGTAAACCCAGAGTCTGGTTCCTGTATTAGCGGGGTTCAGTCAGATAAACCCAGAATCTGGGTCCTGAATTAAAGGGGTTCAGTCAGATAAACCAACAGTCTGGTTCCTGTATTAAAGGGGTTCAGTCAGATAATCCCAGAGTCTAATTCCTTTATGAAAGGGGTTCAGTCAGATCGACGCAGAGTCTGGTTCCTTTATTAAAGGGGTTCAGTCAGATAAACCCACAGTCTGGTTCCTGTATTAAAGAGGTTCAGTCAGATAAACTCAGAGTCTGGTTCCTGTATTAAAGGGGTTCAGTCAGATATGCCCAGTGTCTGGTTCCTGTATTAAAGGGGTTCAGACAGATAAACCCAGAGTCTGGTACCTGTATTAAAGGGGTTCAGTGAGAATAAATCCAGAGTCTGCTTCCTGTATTAAAGGAGTTCAGTCAGATATACCCAGAGCCTGGTTTTTGTATTAAAGGCGTTCTGGGAGAATAAACCCAGAGTCTGGTTCCTGTATAAAAGGGGTTCAGTCAGATAAACCCAGAGTCTAATTCCTGTATTAAAGGGGTTCAGTCAGATAAACCCACTGTCTGGATCCTGTATAAAAGGGGTTCAGTCAGATAAACCCAGAGTCTTTTACCTGTCTTAACGGGGTTCAGCAAGAATAAACCTAGAGTCTGGTTCGTGTATGAAAGGGGTTCAGTCAGATATACCCAGAGCCTGGTTCCTGTATTAAAAGGGTTCAGACAGATAAACCCAGAGTCCGGTTCCTGTATTAAAGGGGTTCAGTCAGAAAAACCAAGAGATTGATTCCTGTATTAAAGGGGTTCAGTGAGAATAAACCCAGAGACTGGTTCCTGTATTAAAGAGGTTCATTCAGATAAACCCAGAGTCTGGTTACTGTATTAAAGGGGTTCAGTCAGATAAACCCAGAGTCTTGTTCCTGTATTAAAGGTGTTCAGTCAGATAAACCCAGTGTCTGGTTCCTGTATTCAAGGGGTTCTGTCAGATAAACCCAGAGTCTGATTTCTGTATTAATGGGTTTCAGTCAGATAGACCGAGTGCCTGGTTCCTGTATTAAAGGGGTTCAGTCAGATAAAGCCAGAGTCTGGTTCCTGTATTAAAGGGGTTCAGACAGATCAACCCGGAGTCTGGTTCCTGTATTAATGGGGTTCAGTCAGATAATCCCAGAGTCTAATTCCTGTATTAAAGGGGTTCAGTCAGATAAACCAACAGTCTGGTTCCTGTATTAAAGGGGTTCAATCAGATAAACCGAGAGTTGGTTCCTGTATTAAAGGGGTTAAATCAGGTAAACCACGAGTCTGGGTCCTGTATTAAAGTGGTTCAGTCAGATAAACCCAGAGTCATGGTTCCTGTATTAAAGGGGTTCAGTCAGATAAACCCAGAGTCTGGGTCCTGTATTAAAGTGGTTCAGTCAGATAAACCCAGAGTCATGTTTCCTGTATTAAAGGGGTTCAGTCAGATAGTCCCAGAGTCTGGTTCCTGCATTAAAGGGGTTTAGTCAGATAAACCCAGAGTCTAGTTCCTGTATTCAAGGGGTTTAGTCAGATACACCCAGAGTCTGGTTCCTGATTTAGAGGGGTTCAATCAGATAAAACCAGAGTCTGGGTCCTGTATTAAAGGGGTTCAGTCAGATAAGCCCACAGTCTGGTACCAGTATTAAAGTGGTTCAGTCAGATAATCCCAGAGTCTAATTCCTTTATTAAAGGGTTTCAGTCAGATAAACCCAGAGTCTGATTCCTGTACTAAAGGGGTTCAGTCAGATAAACCCAGAGTCTGATTCCTGTATTAAAGGGGTTCAGTCAGATCAACGCAGAGTCTGGTTCCTGTATTAAAGGGGTTCAGTCAGATAAACCCACAGTCTGGTTCCTGTATTAAAGAGGGTCAGTAAGATAGACTCAGAGTCTGGTTCCTGTATTAAAGGGGTTCAGTGAGAATAAATTCAGAGTCTGGTTCCTGTATAAAAGGGGTTCAGTCAGATATACCCAGAACCTGGTTTTTGTATTAAAGGCGTTCAGTGAGAATAAACCCAGAGTCTGTTTCCTGTATTAAAGAGGTTCAGTCAGATAAACCCAGAGTCTAATTCCTGTATTAAAGGGGTTCAGTCAGATAAACTCAGAGTCTGGTTCCTGTATAAAAGGGGTTCAGTCAGATAAACCCAGAGTCTTGTACTTGTCTTAAAGGGGTTCAGCGAGAATAAACCTAGAGTCTGGTTCCTGTATTAAAGGGGTTCAGTCAGATATACCCAGAAACTGGTTCCTGTATTAAAGGGGTTCAGACAGATAAACCCAGAGTCCGGTTCCTGTATTAAAGGGGTTCAGTCAGAAAAACCAAGATATTGGTTCATGAATTATAGGGGTTCAGTGAGAATAAACCCAGAGTCTGGTTCCTGTATTATAGGGGTTCAGTCAGATAAACCCAGAGTCTGGTTCCTGTATTAAAGGGGTTCAGTCAGATAAACACAAAGTCTGGTTCCTGTTTTGAAGGGGTTCAGTCAGATAAACCCAGAGTCTGTTTCGTGTATTAATAGGGTTCAGTCAGAAAAACCCAGTGCCTGGTTCCTGTATTCAAGGGGTTCAGTCAGATAAACCCAGAGTCAGATTCCTGTATTAATGGGATTCAGTCAGATAAACCCAGTGCCTGGTTCCTGTCTTAAAGGGGTTCAGTGAGATTAAACCCAGAGCCTGGTTTCTGTATTAAAGGGGTTCAGACAGATAAACCCAGAGTCTGTTTCCTGTATTAAAGGGGTTTAGTCTGATATCCCAGAATCTGGTTCCTGTATTAAAGGGTTTCAGTCAGATAAACCCAGAGTCTGCGTCCTGTATTAATGTGGTTCAGTCAGATAAACCCAGAGTCATGGTTCCTGTATTAAGGGGGTTCAGCCAGATAATCCCAAAGTCTTGTTCCTGTATTAAAGGGGTTCAGTGAGAATGAACTCAGAGTCTGGTTCCTGCATTAAAGGGGTTCAATCAGATTAACTCAGAGTCTGGTTCCTGCATTAAAGGGGTTCAATCAGATTAACCCAGAGTCTAGTTCCTGTATTCAAGTGGTTCAGTCAGATAAACCCACAGTCTGGTTCCTGTATAAAAGGGGTTCAGTGAGATAAACCCAGAGTCTTGTACCTGTCTTAAAGGGGTTCAGCAAGAATAAACCTAGAGTCTTGTTACTGTATTAAAGGGGTTCAGTCAGATATACCCAGAGTCTGGTTCCTGTATTAACGGGGTTCAGACAGATAAACCCAGAGTCCGTTTACTGTATTAAAGGGGTTCAGTCAGATAAACCAAGTGATTGGTTCCTGTATTAAAGGGGTTAAGTGAGAATAAATCCAGAGTCTGGTTCCTGTATTAAAGGGGTTCATTCAGATAAACCCAGAGTCTGGATCCTGTATTAAAGGGGTTCAGTCAGATAAAACCAGAATCGTGTTCCTTTATTAAAGGGGTTCAGACAGATGAACCCAGAGCCTCACTCCTGTATTAATGGGGTTCAGTCAGATAAACCCAGTGCCTGGTTCTTGTATTAAAGGGGTTCAGTCAAGTAAACCCAGAGTCTGGTTCCTGTATTAAAGGGGTTCAGACAGAACAACCTCGAGTCTGGTTCCTGTATTAATGGGGTTCAGTCAGATAATCCCAGACTCTAATCCCTGTATTAAAGGGGTTCAGTCAGATAAACCCTCAGTCTGGTTCCTGTATTAAAGGGGTTCAATCAGATAATCCCAGAGCCAGGTTCCTATACAATAGGGGTTCAGTCAGATAATCCCAGAGTCTAATTCCTGTATTAATGGGGTTCAGTCAGATAAAGCCACAGTCTAGTTCCTGTATTAAAGGGGTTCAATCAGATAAATCGAGAGTCTGGTTCCTGTATTAAAGGGGTTCAATCAGCTAAACCCACAGTCTGGGTCCTGTATTAAAGGGGTTCAGTCAGATAAACCCAGAGTCTGGTTCCCGTATTAAAGGGGTTCAGTCAGATATACCGAGAGCCTGGTTACTGTATTAAAGGGGTTCAGACAGATAAAACCAGAGCCTGGTTCCAGTATTAAAGGGGTTCAGTCATATATACCCAGAGCCTGGTTCCTGTCTTAAAGGGGTTCAGTGAGAATAAACCCAAAGTCTGGTTCCCGTATTAAAGGTGTTCAGTCAGATATAACGAGAGCCTGGTTACTGTATTAAAGTGGATCAGACAGATAAACCCATAGCCTTGTTCCAGTATTAAAGGGGTTCAGTCATATATACCCAGAGCCAGGTTCCTGTATTAAGGGGGTTCAGTGAGAATAAACACAGCGTCTGGTTTATGTATTAAAGGGGTTCAGTCAGTTAAACCCAGTGTCTGGTTCCTGTATTAAACGGGTTCAGTCAGATAAAACCAGAATCTTGTTCCTGTATTAAAGTGGTTCAGACTGTTAAACCCAGAGTCTTGTTCCTGTATTAACGGGGTTCAGTCAGATAAACCCATTGTCTGGTTCCTGTGTTCAAGGGGTTCAGTCAGATAAACCTAGAGTCTGATTCCTGTATTAATGGGGTTCAGTCAGATAAACCCAGTGCCTGGTTCCTGTTTTAAAGGGGTTCAGTGAGAATAAATCCAGTGTCTGGTTCCTGTATTAAAGGGGTTCAGTCAGATATACCCAGTGCCTGATTTCTGTATTAAAGGCGTTCAGTGAGAATAAACCCAGAGTCTGGTTCCTGTATTAAAGGGGTTCAGTCAGATATACCCAGAGTCTGGTTCCTGTATTAATGGGGTTCAGACAGATAAACCCAGAGTCTGTTTCCTGTATTGAAGGTGTTCAGTCAGATAAACCAAGTGATTGGTTCCTGTATTAAAGGGGTTCAGTGAGAATAAACCCTGAGTCTGGTTCCTGTGTTAAAGGGGTTCATTCAGATAAACCCAGAGTCTGGTTCCTGTATTAAAGGGGTTCAGTCAGATAAAACCAGAATCTTATTCCTTTATTAAAGGGGTTCACACCGATGAACCCAGAGTTTTGTTCCTGTATTAAAGGGCTTCAGTCAGATAAACCCAGTGTCTGGTTCCTGTATTCAAGGGGTTCAGTCAGATAAACCCAGAGTCTGATTCCTGTATTAATGGGGTTCAGTCAGATAAACCCAGTGCCTGGTTCCTGTATTAAAGGGGTTCAGTCAGATAAACCCAGAGTCTGGTTCCTGTATTAAAGGGGTTCAGACAGATCAACCCAGATTCTGGTTCCTGTATTAATGGGGTTCAGTCATATAATCCCAGAGTCTAATTCCTGTATTAAAGGGGTTCAGTCAGATAAACCCACAGTCTCGTTCCAGTATTAAAGGCGTTCAATCAGATAATCCCAGAGCCAGGTTCCTGTATTAAAGGGGTTCAGTCAGATAATCCCAGAGTCTAATTCCTGTATTAATGGGGTTCAGTCAGATAAAGCCACAGTCTGGTTCCTGTATTAAAGGGGTTCAATCAGATAAACCGAGAGTCTGGTTCCTGATTTAAAGGGGTTCAATCAGCTAATCCCAGACTCTGGGTCCTGTATTAAAGGGGTTCAGTCAGATAAACCCATGAGTCTGGTTCCTGTATTAAAGGGGTTCATTCAGATAAACCAAGAGACCAATTCCTGTATTAAAGGGGTTCAGTAAGATATACCCAGAGTCTGGTTCCTGTATTAAAGAGGTTCAGTCAGATATATCCAGAGTCTGGTTCCTGTATTAAAGGGGTTCAGTCAGATGAACCCAGAGTCTGGTTCCTGTATAAAAGGGGTTCAGTCAGATAAACCCAGAGCCCGGTTCCTTTATTAATGGGGTTCAGTCAGATATATCCAGAGTCTGGTTCCTTTATTACAAGAGTTCAGTCAGATAAACTCAGAGTCTGGTACTTTATTTATGGGGTTCAGTCTGATATACCCAGAGCCTAATTCCTGTATTAAAGGTGTTCAGACAGGTAAACCCAGAGTCTGATTCCTGTATTAAAGGGGTTCAGTCAGATATACCCAGAGCCTGGTTCCTGTATTAAAGGGGTTCAGAGAGATAAACCCAGAGTCTGGTTCCTGTATTAAAGGGGTTCATTCAGATAAACCCAGAGTCTTGTTCCTCTATGAAAGGTGTTCAGTCAGATAAACCCAGAGTCTGGGTCCTGTATTAAAGTGAATCAGTCAGATAAACTCAGAGTCATGGTCCTGTATTAAAGGGGTTCAGTCAGATAGTCCCAGAGTCTGGTTCCTGTATTAAAGGGGTTCAGCCAGATAAACCCAGAGTCTTGTTCCTGTATTAAAGGGGTTCAGTGAGAATAAACTCAGAGTCTGGTTCCTGCATTAAAGGGGTTTAGTCAGATAAACCCAGAGTCTAGTTCCTGTATTCAAGGGGTTCAGTCAGATAAACCCAGAGTCAGATTCCTGTATTAATGGGGTTCAGTCAGATAAACCCAGTGCCTGGTTCCTGTGTTAAAGGGGTTCAGTGAGAGTAAACCCAGAGTCTGGTTCCTGTATGAGCAGGGTTCAATCAGATAAACCCAGAATCTGGGTCCTGTATTAAAGGGGTTCAATCAGATAAACCCACAGTCTGGTACCTGTATTAAAGGGGTTCAGTCAGATAATCCCTGAGTCTAATTCCTTTATTAAAGGGGTTCAGTCAGATCGACGCAGAGTCTGGTTCCTGCATTAAACGGTTCAGTCAGATAAACCCACAGTCTGGTTCCTGTATTAAAGAGGTTCAGTCAGATAAATCCAGAGTCTGGTTCCTGTATTAAAGGGGTTCAGTCAGATATTCCCAGAGTCTGGTTCCTGTATTATAGGGGTTCAGACAGATAAACCCAGAGTCTGGTAACTGTATAAAAAGGGGTTCAGTGAGAATAAATTCAGAGTCTGGTTCCTGTATTAAAGGAGTTCAGTCAGATATACGCAGAGCCTGGTTTTTGTATTAAAGGCGTTCAGTGAGAATAAACCCAGAGTCTGGTTCCTGTATAAAAGGGGTTCAGTCAGATAAACCCACTGTCTGGATCCTGTATAAAAGGGGTTCAGTCAGATAAACCCAGAGTCTTGTACCTGTCTTAAAGGGGTTCAGCAAGAATAAACCTAGAGTCTGGTTCCTGTATTAAAGGGGCTCAGTCAGATATACCCAGAGTCTTGTTCCTCTATGAAAGGTGTTCAGTCAGATAAACCCAGAGTCTGGGTCCTGTATTAAAGTGAATCAGTCAGATAAACTCAGAGTCATGGTCCTGTATTAAAGGGGTTCAGTCAGATAGTCCCAGAGTCTGGTTCCTGTATTAAAGGGGTTCAGCCAGATAAACCCAGAGTCTTGTTCCTGTATTAAAGGGGTTCAGTGAGAATAAACTCAGAGTCTGGTTCCTGCATTAAAGGGGTTTAGTCAGATAAACCCAGAGTCTAGTTCCTGTATTCAAGGGGTTCAGTCAGATAAACCCAGAGTCAGATTCCTGTATTAATGGGGTTCAGTCAGATAAACCCAGTGCCTGGTTCCTGTGTTAAAGGGGTTCAGTGAGAGTAAACCCAGAGTCTGGTTCCTGTATGAGCAGGGTTCAATCAGATAAACCCAGAATCTGGGTCCTGTATTAAAGGGGTTCAATCAGATAAACCCACAGTCTGGTACCTGTATTAAAGGGGTTCAGTCAGATAATCCCTGAGTCTAATTCCTTTATTAAAGGGGTTCAGTCAGATCGACGCAGAGTCTGGTTCCTGCATTAAACGGTTCAGTCAGATAAACCCACAGTCTGGTTCCTGTATTAAAGAGGTTCAGTCAGATAAATCCAGAGTCTGGTTCCTGTATTAAAGGGGTTCAGTCAGATATTCCCAGAGTCTGGTTCCTGTATTATAGGGGTTCAGACAGATAAACCCAGAGTCTGGTAACTGTATAAAAAGGGGTTCAGTGAGAATAAATTCAGAGTCTGGTTCCTGTATTAAAGGAGTTCAGTCAGATATACGCAGAGCCTGGTTTTTGTATTAAAGGCGTTCAGTGAGAATAAACCCAGAGTCTGGTTCCTGTATAAAAGGGGTTCAGTCAGATAAACCCACTGTCTGGATCCTGTATAAAAGGGGTTCAGTCAGATAAACCCAGAGTCTTGTACCTGTCTTAAAGGGGTTCAGCAAGAATAAACCTAGAGTCTGGTTCCTGTATTAAAGGGGCTCAGTCAGATATACCCAGAGCCTGGTTCCTGTATTAAAGGGGTTCAGACAGATTAACCCAGAGTCCGGTTCCTGTATTAAAGGGGTTCAGTCAGAAAAACCAAGAGATTGATTCCTGTATTAAAGGGGTTCAATGAGAATAAACCCAGATACTGGTTCCTGTATAAAAGGGGTTCAGTCAGATAAACCCACTGTCTGGATCCTGTATAAAAGGGGTTCAGTCAGATAAACCCAGAGTCTTGTACCTGTCTTAAAGGGGTTCAGCAAGAATAAACCTAGAGTCTGGTTCCTGTATTAAAGGGGCTCAGTCAGATATACCCAGAGTCTTGTTCCTCTATGAAAGGTGTTCAGTCAGATAAACCCAGAGTCTGGGTCCTGTATTAAAGTGAATCAGTCAGATAAACTCAGAGTCATGGTCCTGTATTAAAGGGGTTCAGTCAGATAGTCCCAGAGTCTGGTTGCTGTATTAAAGGGGTTCAGCCAGATAAACCCAGAGTCTTGTTCCTGTATTAAAGGGGTTCAGTGAGAATAAACTCAGAGTCTGGTTCCTGCATTAAAGGGGTTTAGTCAGATAAACCCAGAGTCTAGTTCCTGTATTCAAGGGGTTCAGTCAGATAAACCCAGAGTCAGATTCCTGTATTAATGGGGTTCAGTCAGATAAACCCAGTGCCTGGTTCCTGTGTTAAAGGGGTTCAGTGAGAGTAAACCCAGAGTCTGGTTCCTGTATGAGCAGGGTTCAATCAGATAAACCCAGAATCTGGGTCCTGTATTAAAGGGGTTCAATCAGATAAACCCACAGTCTGGTACCTGTATTAAAGGGGTTCAGTCAGATAATCCCTGAGTCTAATTCCTTTATTAAAGGGGTTCAGTCAGATCGACGCAGAGTCTGGTTCCTGCATTAAACGGTTCAGTCAGATAAACCCACAGTCTGGTTCCTGTATTAAAGAGGTTCAGTCAGATAAATCCAGAGTCTGGTTCCTGTATTAAAGGGGTTCAGTCAGATATTCCCAGAGTCTGGTTCCTGTATTATAGGGGTTCAGACAGATAAACCCAGAGTCTGGTAACTGTATAAAAAGGGGTTCAGTGAGAATAAATTCAGAGTCTGGTTCCTGTATTAAAGGAGTTCAGTCAGATATACGCAGAGCCTGGTTTTTGTATTAAAGGCGTTCAGTGAGAATAAACCCAGAGTCTGGTTCCTGTATAAAAGGGGTTCAGTCAGATAAACCCACTGTCTGGATCCTGTATAAAAGGGGTTCAGTCAGATAAACCCAGAGTCTTGTACCTGTCTTAAAGGGGTTCAGCAAGAATAAACCTAGAGTCTGGTTCCTGTATTAAAGGGGCTCAGTCAGATATACCCAGAGCCTGGTTCCTGTATTAAAGGGGTTCAGACAGATTAACCCAGAGTCCGGTTCCTGTATTAAAGGGGTTCAGTCAGAAAAACCAAGAGATTGATTCCTGTATTAAAGGGGTTCAATGAGAATAAACCCAGATACTGGTTCCTGTATTAAAGGGGTTCATTCAGATAAACCCAGAGTCTGGTTACTGTATTAAAGGGGTTCAGTCAGATAAAACCAGAATCTTGTTCCTTTATTAAAGGGGTTCAGACAGATAAACCCAGGGTCTTGTTCCTGTATTAAAGGGGTTCAGTCAGATAAACCCAGTGTCTGGTTCCTGTATTCACGGGGTTCTGTCAGATAAACCCTGAGTCTGATTTCTGTATTAATGGGGTTCAGTCAGATAGACCGAGTGCCTGGTTCCTGTATTTAAGGGGTTCAGTCAGATAAACCCAGAGTCTGGTTCCTGTATTAAAGGGGTTCAGAATGATAAACCCGGAGTCTGGTTCCTGTATTAATGGGGTTCAGTCAGGTGATCCCAGAGTCTAATTCCTGTATTAAAGGGGTTCAGTCAGATAAACCCACAGTCTGCTTCCTGTATTAAAGGGGTTCAATCAGATAAACCGAGAGTTGGTTCCTGTATTAAAGGAGTTAAATCAGGTAAACCTCGAGTCTGGGTCCTGTATTAAAGTGGTTCAGTCAGATAAACCCAGAGTCATGGTTCCTGTATTAAAGGGGTTCAGTCAGATAAACCCAGAGTCTGGGTCCTGTATTAAAGTGTTTCAGTCAGATAAACCCAGAGTCATGGTTCCTGTATTAAAGGGGTTCAGTCAGATAGTCCCAGAGTCTGGTTCCTGCATTAAAGGGGTTTAGTCAGATAAACCCAGAGTCTAGTTCCTGTATTCAAGGGGTTCAGTCAGATACACCCAGAGTCTGGTTCCTGATTTAGATGGGTTCAATCAGATAAAACCAGAGTCTGGGTCCTGTATTAAAGGGGTTCAGTCAGATAAGCCCACAGTCTGGTACCAGTATTAAAGTGGTTCAGTCAGATAATCCAAGAGTCTAATTCCTTTATTAAAGGGTTTCAGTCAGATAAACCCAGAGTCTGATTCCTGTACTAAAGGGGTTCAGTCAGATTAACCCAGAGTCTGATTCCTGTATTAAAGGGTTTCAGTCAGATCAACGCAGAGTCTGGTTCCTGTATTAAAGGGGTTCAGTCAGATAAACCCACAGTCTGGTTCCTGTATTAAAGAGGTTCAGTCAGATAAACTCAGAGTCTGGTTCCTGTATTAAAGGGGTTCAGTGAGAATAAATTCAGAGTCTGGTTCCTGTATAAAAGGGGTTCAGTCAGATATACCCAGAACCTGTTTTTTGTATTAAAGGCGTTCAGTGAGAATAAACCCAGAGTCTGGTTCCTGTATTAAAGGGGTTCAGTCAGATAAACCCAGAGTCTAATTCCTGTATTAAAGGGGTTCAGTCAGATAAACCCACAGTCTGGTTCCTGTATAAAAGGGGTTCAGTCAGATAAACCCAGAGTCTTGTACTTGTCATAAAGGTGTTCAGCAAGAATAAACCTAGAGTCTGGTTCCTGTATTAAAGCGGTTCAGTCAAATATACCCAGAACCAGGTTCCTGTATTAATGGGGTTCAGACAGATAAACCCAGAGTCCGGTTCCTTTATTAGAGGGGTTCAGTCAGAAAAACCAAGAGATTGGTTCCTGAATTAAAGGGGTTCTGTGAGAATAAACCCAGAGTCTGGTTCCTGTATTAAAGGGGTTCAGTCAGATAAACCAAGAGTCTGGTTCCTGTATTAAAGGGTTTCAGTCAGATAAACACAGAGTCTGGTTCCTGTATTGAAGGGGTTCAGTCATTTAAACCCAGAGTCTGGTTCGTGTATTAATGGGGTTCAGACAGATATATCCAGATTCTGGTTCCTGTATTAAAAGAGTTCAGTCAGAAAAACTCAGAGTCTGGTTCCTGTATTAAAGGGGTTCAGTCAGATATACCCAGAGTCTGGTTCCTGTATTAAAGGGGTTCAGACAGATAAACCCAGAGTCTGGTTCCTGTATTAAAGGGGATCAGTCAGGTAAACCCAGAATCTTGTTCCTGTCTTAAAGGGGTTCAGTGAGAATAAACGCAGAGTCTGGATCCTGTATTAAAGGGGTTCAGTGAGAATAAACCCAGAGTCTGGTTCCTTTATTTATGGGGTTCAGGCTGATATTCCCAGAGCGTAGTTCCTGTATTAAAGGGGTTCAGACAGATAAACCCAGAGCCTGGTTCCAGTTTAAAAGGGGTTCAGTCAGATATACCCAGAGCCTGGTTCCTGTATTAAAGGGGTTCAGACAGATAAACCCAGAGTCTGGTTCCTGTATTAAATGGGTTCAGTCAGATAAACCCAGAGTCTTGTTCGTGTATTAACGGGGTTCATTCAGATAAACCCAGTGTCTGGTTCCTGTATTCAAGGGGTTCAGTCAGATAAACCCAGAGTCAGATTCCTGTATTAATGGGGTTCAGTCAAATAAACCCAGTGCCTGGTTCCTGTCTTAAAGGGGTTCAGTGAGAGTAAACCCAGAGCCTGGTTTCTGTATTAAAGGGGTTTAGTCTGATAAACCCAGAGTCTGGTTCCTGTATTAAAGGCGTTCAGTCAGATAAACCCAGAGTCTGGGTCCTGTATTAATGTGGTTCAGTCAGATAAACCCAGAGTCATGGTTACTGTATTAAAGGGGTTCAGTCAGATAGTCCCAGAGTCTAATTCCTGTATTAAAGGGGTTCAGTCAGATAAACCCACAGTCTGGTTCCTGTATTAAAGGGGTTCAATCAGATAAACCGAGAATCTGGTTGCTGTATTAAAGGTGTTCAATCAGGTAAACCCAGAGTCTGGGTTCTGTTTTAAAGGGGTTCAGTCTGATAAATCCATGAGTCTGGTTCCTGTATTAAAGGGGTTCATTCAGAAAAACCCAGAGACTGGTTCATGTATTAATGGGGTTCAGTCAGATAAACCCAAGAGTCTGGTTCCTGTATTAAAGGGGTTCAGTCAAATAAACCCAGAGACTGGTTCCTGTATTAAAGGGGTTCAGTCAGATAAACCCAGATTCTGGTTCCTGTATTAAGGGGGTTCAGAGAGAATAAACCCACCGTCTGGTTTATGTATTAAAGGGGTTCAGTCAGTTAAACCCAGTATCTGGTTCCTGTATTAATGGGGTGCAGTCAGATAAAACGAGAATCTTGTTCCTGTATTAAAGGGGGTCAGACAGATAAACCCAGAGTCTTGTTCCTGTATTAAAGGAGTTCAGTGAGAATAAACCCCGAGTCTGGTTCCTGTATTAAAGGTGTTCAGTCAGATAAACCCAGAGTCTGATTCCTGTATTAATGGGGTTCAGTCAGTTAAACCCAGTGCCTGGTTCCTTTTTTAAAGGGGTTCAGTGCGAATAAATCCAGAGTCTGGATCCTGTCAGATATACCCAGTGCCTGATTTCCGTATTAAAGGAGTTCAGTGAGAATAAACCCCGAGTCTGGTTCCTGTATTAAAGGGGTTCAGTCAGATAAACCCACAGTCTGGTTCCTGTATAAAAGGGTTTCATTCAGATAAACCCAGAGTCTAGTACCTGTATTAAAGGGGTTCAGACAGATATACCCAGAGCCTGATTTCTGTATTAAAGGCGTTCAGTGAGAATAAACACAGTGCCTGGTTCCTGTCTTAAAGGGGTTCAGCGAGAATAAACCTAGAGTCTGGTTCCTGTATTAAAGAGGTTCAGTCAGATATACCCAGAGTATGGTTCCTGTATTAAAGGGGTTCAGACAGATAAACCCATAGTCCGTTTCCTGTATTAAAGGGGTTCAGTCAGATAAACCAAGTGATTGGTTCCTGTATTAAAGGGGTTCAGTGAGAATAAACCCAGAGTCTGGTTCCTGTGTTAAAGGGGCTCATTCAGATAATCCCAGACTCTGGTTCCTGTATTAAAGGGGTTCAGTCAGATAAAACCAGAATCTTGTTCCTTTATTAAAGGTGTTCAGACAGATGAACCCAGAGTCTTGTTCCTGTATTAAAGGGGTTCAGTCAGATAAACCCAGTGTCTGGTTCCTGTATTCAAGGGGTTCAGTCAGATAAACCCAGTGCCTGGTTCCTGTATTAAAGTGGGTCAGTCAGATAAAACCAGAGTCTGGTTCCTGTATTAAAGGGGTTCAGACATATCATCCCAGAGTCTGGTTCCTGTGTAAAAGGGGTTCAGTCAGATAAACCCAGAGTCAGATTCCATTATTAATGGGGTTCAGTCAAATAAACCCAGTGCCTGGTTCCTGTCATAAAGGGGTTCAGTGAGAGTAAACCCAGAGCCTGGTTTCTGTATTAAAGGGGTTTAGTCTGATAAACCCAGAGTCTGGTTCCTGTATTAAAGGCGTTCAGTCAGATAAACCCAGAGTCTGGATCCTGAATTAATGTGGTTCAGTCAGATAAACCCAGAGTCATGGTTACTGTATTAAAGGGGTTCAGTCAGATAGTCCCAGAGTCTGGTTCCAGTATTAAAGGGGTTCAGTGAGAATAAACTCAGAGTCTGGTTCCTGCATTAAAGGGGTTCAATCAGATTAACCCAGAGTCTAGTTCCTGAATTCAAGTGGTTCAGTCAGATACACCCAGAGTCTGGTTCCTGTATTAGAGGGGTTCAATCAGATAATCACAGAGTCTGGGTACTGTATTAAAGTGGTTCAGTCAGATAAACCCACAGGCTGTGTCCTGTATTAAAGGGGTTCAGTCAGATAATCCCAGAGTCTAATTCCTTTATTAAAGGGGTTCAGTCAGATAAACCCAAAGTCTGATTCCTGTATTAAAGGGGTTCAGTCAGATCAACGCAGAGTCTGGTTCCCGTATTAATGGGGTTCAGTCAGATCAATCCACAGTGTGTTTCCTGTATTAAAGAGGTTCAGTCAGATAAACTCAGAGTCTGGTTCCTGTATTAAAGGGGTTCAGTCAGATATACCCAGAGTCTGGTTCCTGTATTAAAGGGGTTCAGACAGATAAACCCAGAGTCTGGTTCCTGTATTAAAGGGGTTCAGTCAGATATACCCAGAGCCTGGTTTTTGTATTAAAGGCGTTCAGTGAGAATAAACCACGAGTCTGGTTCCTCTATTAAAGGGGTTCAGTCAGACAAACCCAGAGTCTAATTCCTGTATTAAAGGGGTTCAGTCAGATAAACCCACAGTCTGGTTCCTGTATAAAAGGGGTTCAGTCAGATAAACCCAGAGTCTTGTACCTGTCTTAAAGGGGTTCAGCGAGAATAAACCTAGAGTCTGGTTCCTGTATTAAAGGGGTTCAGTCAGATATACCCAGAGCCTGGTTCCTGTATTAAAAGGGTTGAGACAGATAAACCCAGAGTCCGGTTCCTGTATTAAAGGGGTTCAGTCAGAAAAACCAAGAGATTGGTTCATCTATTAAAGGGGTTCTGTGAGAATAAACCCAGAGTCTGGTTACTCTATTAAAGTGGTTCAGTCAGATAAACCCAGAGTCTGGTTCCTGTATTAAAGGGGTTCAGTCAGATAAAAGCAGAATCTTGCTCCTTTATTAAAGGGGTTCAGACAGATAAACCCAGAGTCTTGTTCCTGTATTAAAGGGGTTCAGTCAGATAAACCCAGTGTCTGGTTCCTGTATTCAAGGGGTTCAATCAGATAAACCAAGAGTCTGAATCCTGTATTAATGGGGTTCAGTCAGATAGACCCAGTGCCCGCTTCCTGTATTAAAGGGGTTCAGACAGATCAACCCGGAGTCTGGTTCCTGTATTAATGGGGTTCAGTCAGATAATCCCAGAGTCTAATTCCTGTATTAAAGGGGTTCAGTCAGATAAACCCACAGTCTGGTTCCTGTATTAAAGGGGTTCAATCAGATAAACCGAGAATCTGGTTGCTGTATTAAAGGTGTTCAGATAAACCCACAGTCTGGTTCCTGTATAAAAGGGGTTCAGTCAGATAAACCCAGAGTCTAGTACCTGTATTAAAGGGGTTCAGACAGATATACCCAGAGCCTGATTTCTGTATTAAAGGCGTTCAGTGAGAATAAACACAGTGCCTGGTTCCTGTCTTAAAGGGGTTCAGCGAGAATAAACCTAGAGTCTGGTTCCTGTATTAAAGGGGTTCAGTCAGATATACCCAGAGTATGTTTCCTGTATTAAAGGGGTTCAGACAGATAAACCCATAGTCCGTTTCCTGTATTAAAGGGGTTCAGTCAGATAAACCAAGTGATTGGTTCCTGTATTAAAGGGGTTCAGTGAGAATAAACCCAGAGTCTGGTTCCTGTGTTAAAAGGGCTCATTCAGATAATCCCAGACTCTGGTTCCTGTATTAAAGGGGTTCAGTCAGATAAAACCAGAATCTTGTTCCTTTATTAAAGGTGTTCAGACAGATGAACCCAGAGTCTTGTTCCTGTATTAAAGGGGTTCAGTCAGATAAACCCAGTGTCTGGTTCCTGTATTCAAGGGGTTCAGTCAGATAAACCCAGTGCCTGGTTCCTGTATTAAAGGGGGTCAGTCAGATAAAACCAGAGTCTGGTTCCTGTATTAAAGGGGTTCAGACATATCATCCCAGAGTCTGGTTCCTGTATAAAAGGGGTTCAGTCAGATAAACCCAGAGTCAGATTCCTGTATTAATGGGGTTCAGTCAAATAAACCCAGTGCCTGGTTCCTGTCTTAAAGGGGTTCAGTGAGAGTAAACCCAGAGCCTGGTTTCTGTATTAAAGGCGTTCAGTCAGATAAACCCAGAGTCTGGGTCCTGTATTAATGTGGTTCAGTCAGATAAACCCAGAGTCATGGTTACTGTATTAAAGGGGTTCAGTCAGATAGTCCCAGAGTCTGGTTCCAGTATTAAAGGGGTTCAGTGAGAATAAACTCAGAGTCTGGTTCCTGCATTAAAGGGGTTCAATCAGATTAACCCAGAGTCTAGTTCCTGTATTCAAGTGGTTCAGTCAGATACACCCAGAGTCTGGTTCCTGTATTAGAGGGGTTCAATCAGATAAACACAGAGTCTGGTTCCTTTATTAGAGGGGTTCAATCAGATAAACACAGAGTCTGGGTACTGTATTAAAGTGGTTCAGTCAGATAAACCCACAGTCTGGTTCCTGTATTAAAGGGGTTCAGTCAGATAATCCCAGAGTCTAATTCCTTTATTAAAGGGATTCAGTCAGATAAACCCTGAGATGATTCCTGTATTAAAGGGGTTCAGTCAGATCAACGCAGAGTCTGGTTCCCGTATTAATGGGGTTCAGTCAGATCAATCCACAGTGTGTTTCCTGTATTAAAGAGGTTCAGTCAGATAAACTCAGAGTCTGGTTCCTGTATTAAAGGGGTTCAGTCAGATATACCCAGAGTCTGGTTCCTGTATTAAAGGGGTTCAGACAGATAAACCCAGAGTCTGGTTCCTGTATTAAAGGGGTTCAGTCAGATATACCCAGAGCCTGGTTTTTGTATTAAAGGCGTTCAGTGAGAATAAACCACGAGTCTGGTTCCTCTATTAAAGGGGTTCAGTCAGACAAACCCAGAGTCTAATTCCTGTATTAAAGGGGTTCAGTCAGATAAACCCACAGTCTGGTTCCTGTATAAAAGGGGTTCAGCGAGAATAAACCTAGAGTCTGGTTCCTGTATTAAAGGGGTTCAGTCAGATATACCCAGAGCCTGGTTCCTGTATTAAAAGGGGTTCAGTCAGAAAAACCAAGAGATTGGTTCGTCTATTAAAGTGGTTCTGTGAGAATAAACCCAGAGTCTGGTTCCTCTATTAAAGAGGTTCAGTCAGATAAACCCAGAGTCTGGTTCCTGTATTAAAGGGGTTCAGTCAGATAAAACCAGAATCTTGCTCCTTTATTAAAGGGGTTCAGACAGATAAACCCAGAGTCTTGTTCCTGTATTAAAGGGGTTCAGTCAGATAAACCCAGTGTCTGGTTCCTGTATTCAAGGGGTTCAATCAGATAAACCAAGAGTCTGAATCCTGTATTAATGGGGTTCAGTCAGATAGACCCAGTGCCCGCTTCCTGTATTAAAGGGGTTCAGACAGATCAACCCGGAGTCTGGTTCCTGTATTAATGGGGTTCAGTCAGATAATCCCAGAGTCTAATTCCTGTATTAAAGGGGTTCAGTCAGATAAACCCACAGTCTGGTTCCTGTATTAAAGGGGTTCAATCAGATAAACCGAGAATCTGGTTGCTGTATTAAAGGTGTTCAATCAGGTAAACCCAGAGTCTGGGTTCTGTTTTAAAGGGGTTCAGTCAGATAAATCCATGAGTCTGGTTCCTGTATTAAAGGGGTTCATTCAGATAAACCCAGAGACTGGTTCATGTATTAAATGGGTTCAGTCAGATAAACCCAAGAGTCTGGTTCCTGTATTAAAGGGGTTCAGTCAAATAAACCCAGAGACTGGTTCCTGTATTAAAGGGGTTCAGTCAGATAAACCCAGATTCTGGTTCCTGTATTAAGGGGGTTCAGAGAGAATAAACCCACCGTCTGGTTTATGTATTAAAGGGGTTCAGTCAGTTAAACCAAGTATCTGGTTCCTGTATTAATGGGGTTCATTCAGATAAAACGAGAATCTTGTTCCTGTATTAAAGGGGGTCAGACAGATAAACCCAGAGTCTTGTTCCTGTATTAAAGGAGTTCAGTGAGAATAAACCCCGAGTCTGGTTCCTGTATTAAAGGTGTTCAGTCAGATAAACCCAGAGTCTGATTCCTGTATTAATGGGGTTCAGTCAGTTAAACCCAGTGCCTGGGTCCTGTTTTAAAGGGGTTCAGTGCGAATAAATCCAGAGTCTGGATCCTGTCAGATATACCCAGTGCCTGATTTCTGTATTAAAGGAGTTCAGTGAGAATAAACCCCGAGTCTGGTTCCTGTATTAAAGGGGTTCAGTCAGATAAACCCAGAGTCTAATTCCTGTATTAAAGGGGTTCAGTCAGATAAACCCACAGTCTGGTTCCTGTATAAAAGGGGTTCAGTCAGATAAACCCAGAGTCTAATTCCTGTATTAAAGGGGTTCAGTCAGATAAACCCACAGTCTGGTTCCTGTATAAAAGGGGTTCAGTCAGATAAACCCAGAGTCTAGTACCTGTATTAATGGGGTTCAGACAGATATAACCAGAGCCTGATTTCTGTATTAAAGGCGTTCAGTGAGAATAAACACAGTGCCTGGTTCCTGTCTTAAAGGGGTTCAGCGAGAATAAACCTAGAGTCTGGTTCCTGTATTAAAGGGGTTCAGTCAGATATACCCAGAGTATGGTTCCTGTATTAAAGGGGTTCAGACAGATAAACCCATAGTCCGTTTCCTGTATTAAAGGGGTTCAGTCAGATAAACCAAGTGATTGGTTCCTGTATTAAAGGGGTTCAGTGAGAATAAACCCAGAGTCTGGTTCCTGTGTTAAAGGGGCTCATTCAGATAATCCCAGACTCTGGTTCCTGTATTAAAGGGGTTCAGTCAGATAAAACCAGAATCTTGTTCCTTTATTAAAGGTGTTCAGACAGATGAACCCAGAGTCTTGTTCCTGTACTAAAGGGGTTCAGTCAGATAAACCCAGTGTCTGGTTCCTGTATTCAAGGGGTTCAGTCAGATAAACCCAGTGCCTGGTTCCTGTATTAAAGTGGGTCAGTCAGATAAAACCAGAGTCTGGTTCCTGTATTAAAGGGGTTCAGACATATCATCCCAGAGTCTGGTTCCTGTGTAAAAGGGGTTCAGTCAGATAAACCCAGAGTCAGATTCCTTTATTAATGGGGTTCAGTCAAATAAACCCAGTGCCTGGTTCCTGTCATAAAGGGGTTCAGTGAGAGTAAACCCAGAGCCTGGTTTCTGTATTAAAGGGGTTTAGTCTGATAAACCCAGAGTCTGGTTCCTGTATTAAAGGCGTTCAGTCAGATAAACCCAGAGTCTGGATCCTGAATTAATGTGGTTCAGTCAGATAAACCTAGAGTCATGGTTACTGTATTAAAGGGGTTCAGTCAGATAGTCCCAGAGTCTGGTTCCAGTATTAAAGGGGTTCAGTGAGAATAAACTCAGAGTCTGGTTCCTGCATTAAAGGGGTTCAATCAGATTAACCCAGAGTCTAGTTCCTGAATTCAAGTGGTTCAGTCAGATACACCCAGAGTCTGGTTCCTGTATTAGAGGGGTTCAATCAGATAAACACAGAGTCTGGGTACTGTATTAAAGTGGTTCAGTCAGATAAACCCACAGGCTGTGTCCTGTATTAAAGGGGTTCAGTCAGATAATCCCAGAGTCTAATTCCTTTATTAAAGGGGTTCAGTCAGATAAACCCAAAGTCTGATTCCTGTATTAAAGGGGTTCAGTCAGATCAACGCAGAGTCTGGTTCCCGTATTAATGGGGTTCAGTCAGATCAATCCACAGTGTGTTTCCTGTATTAAAGAGGTTCAGTCAGATAAACTCAGAGTCTGGTTCCTGTATTAAAGGGGTTCAGTCAGATATACCCAGAGTCTGGTTCCTGTATTAAAGGGGTTCAGACAGATAAACCCAGAGTCTGGTTCCAGTATTAAAGGGGTTCAGTCAGATATACCCAGAGCCTGGTTTTTGTATTAAAGGCGTTCAGTGAGAATAAACCACGAGTCTGGTTCCTCTATTAAAGGGGTTCAGTCAGACAAACCCAGAGTCTAATTCCTGTATTAAAGGGGTTCAGTCAGATAAACCCACAGTCTGGTTCCTGTATAAAAGGGGTTCAGTCAGATAAACCCAGAGTCTTGTACCTGTCTTAAAGGGGTTCAGCGAGAATAAACCTAGAGTCTGGTTCCTGTATTAAAGGGGTTCAGTCAGATATACCCAGAGCCTGGTTCCTGTATTAAAAGGGTTGAGACAGATAAACCCAGAGTCCGGTTCCTGTATTAAAGGGGTTCAGTCAGAAAAACCAAGAGATTGGTTCGTCTATTAAAGGGGTTCTGTGAGAATAAACCCAGAGTCTGGTTACTCTATTAAAGAGGTTCAGTCAGATAAACCCAGAGCCTGGTTCCTGTATTAAAGGGGTTCAGTCAGATAAAACCAGAATCTTGCTCCTTTATTAAAGGGGTTCAGACAGATAAACCCAGAGTCTTGTTCCTGTATTAAAGGGGTTCAGTCAGATAAACCCAGTGTCTGGTTCCTGTATTCAAGGGGTTCAATCAGATAAACCAAGAGTCTGAATCCTGTATTAATGGGGTTCAGTCAGATAGACCCAGTGCCCGCTTCCTGTATTAAAGGGGTTCAGACAGATCAACCCGGAGTCTGGTTCCTGTATTAATGGGGTTCAGTCAGATAATCCCAGAGTCTAATTCCTGTATTAAAGGGGTTCAGTCAGATAAACCCACAGTCTGGTTCCTGTATTAAAGGGGTTCAATCAGATAAACCGAGAATCTGGTTGCTGTATTAAAGGTGTTCAGATAAACCCACAGTCTGGTTCCTGTATAAAAGGGGTTCAGTCAGATAAACCCAGAGTCTAGTACCTGTATTAAAGGGGTTCAGACAGATATACCCAGAGCCTGATTTCTGTATTAAAGGCGTTCAGTGAGAATAAACACAGTGCCTGGTTCCTGTCTTAAAGGGGTTCAGCGAGAATAAACCTAGAGTCTGGTTCCTGTATTAAAGGGGTTCAGTCAGATATACCCAGAGTATGTTTCCTGTATTAAAGGGGTTCAGACAGATAAACCCATAGTCCGTTTCCTGTATTAAAGGGGTTCAGTCAGATAAACCAAGTGATTGGTTCCTGTATTAAAGGGGTTCAGTGAGAATAAACCCAGAGTCTGGTTCCTGTGTTAAAAGGGCTCATTCAGATAATCCCAGACTCTGGTTCCTGTATTAAAGGGGTTCAGTCAGATAAAACCAGAATCTTGTTCCTTTATTAAAGGTGTTCAGACAGATGAACCCAGAGTCTTGTTCCTGTATTAAAGGGGTTCAGTCAGATAAACCCAGTGTCTGGTTCCTGTATTCAAGGGGTTCAGTCAGATAAACCCAGTGCCTGGTTCCTGTATTAAAGGGGGTCAGTCAGATAAAACCAGAGTCTGGTTCCTGTATTAAAGGGGTTCAGACATATCATCCCAGAGTCTGGTTCCTGTATAAAAGGGGTTCAGTCAGATAAACCCAGAGTCAGATTCCTGTATTAATGGGGTTCAGTCAAATAAACCCAGTGCCTGGTTCCTGTCTTAAAGGGGTTCAGTGAGAGTAAACCCAGAGCCTGGTTTCTGTATTAAAGGCGTTCAGTCAGATAAACCCAGAGTCTGGGTCCTGTATTAATGTGGTTCAGTCAGATAAAAGCAGAGTCATGGTTACTGTATTAAAGGGGTTCAGTCAGATAGTCCCAGAGTCTGGTTCCAGTATTAAAGGGGTTCAGTGAGAATAAACTCAGAGTCTGGTTCCTGCATTAAAGGGGTTCAATCAGATTAACCCAGAGTCTAGTTCCTGTATTCAAGTGGTTCAGTCAGATACACCCAGAGTCTGGTTCCTGTATTAGAGGGGTTCAATCAGATAAACACAGAGTCTGGTTCCTTTATTAGAGGGGTTCAATCAGATAAACACAGAGTCTGGGTACTGTATTAAAGTGGTTCAGTCAGATAAACCCACAGTCTGGTTCCTGTATTAAAGGGGTTCAGTCAGATAATCCCAGAGTCTAATTCCTTTATTAAAGGGGTTCAGTCAGATAAACCCTGAGATGATTCCTGTATTAAAGGGGTTCAGTCAGATCAACGCAGAGTCTGGTTCCCGTATTAATGGGGTTCCGTCAGATCAATCCACAGTGTGTTTCCTGTATTAAAGAGGTTCAGTCAGATAAACTCAGAGTCTGGTTCCTGTATTAAAGGGGTTCAGTCAGATATACCCAGAGTCTGGTTCCTGTATTAAAGGGGTTCAGACAGATAAACCCAGAGTCTGGTTCCTGTATTAAAGGGGTTCAGTCAGATATACCCAGAGCCTGGTTTTTGTATTAAAGGCGTTCAGTGAGAATAAACCACGAGTCTGGTTCCTCTATTAAAGGGGTTCAGTCAGACAAACCCAGAGTCTAATTCCTGTATTAAAGGGGTTCAGTCAGATAAACCCACAGTCTGGTTCCTGTATAAAAGGGGTTCAGCGAGAATAAACCTAGAGTCTGGTTCCTGTATTAAAGGGGTTCAGTCAGATATACCCAGAGCCTGGTTCCTGTATTAAAAGGGGTTCAGTCAGAAAAACCAAGAGATTGGTTCGTCTATTAAAGTGGTTCTGTGAGAATAAACCCAGAGTCTGGTTCCTCTATTAAAGAGGTTCAGTCAGATAAACCCAGAGTCTGGTTCCTGTATTAAAGGGGTTCAGTCAGATAAAACCAGAATCTTGCTCCTTTATTAAAGGGGTTCAGACAGATAAACCCAGAGTCTTGTTCCTGTATTAAAGGGGTTCAGTCAGATAAACCCAGTGTCTGGTTCCTGTATTCAAGGGGTTCAATCAGATAAACCAAGAGTCTGAATCCTGTATTAATGGGGTTCAGTCAGATAGACCCAGTGCCCGCTTCCTGTATTAAAGGGGTTCAGACAGATCAACCCGGAGTCTGGTTCCTGTATTAATGGGGTTCAGTCAGATAATCCCAGAGTCTAATTCCTGTATTAAAGGGGTTCAGTCAGATAAACCCACAGTCTGGTTCCTGTATTAAAGGGGTTCAATCAGATAAACCGAGAATCTGGTTGCTGTATTAAAGGTGTTCAATCAGGTAAACCCAGAGTCTGGGTTCTGTTTTAAAGGGGTTCAGTCAGATAAATCCATGAGTCTGGTTCCTGTATTAAAGGGGTTGATTCAGATAAACCCAGAGACTGGTTCATGTATTAAAGGGGTTCAGTCAGATAAACCCAAGAGTCTGGTTCCTGTATTAAAGGGGTTCAGTCAAATAAACCCAGAGACTGGTTCCTGTATTAAAGGGGTTCAGTCAGATAAACCCAGATTCTGGTTCCTGTATTAAGGGGGTTCAGAGAGAATAAACCCACCGTCTGGTTTATGTATTAAAGGGGTTCAGTCAGTTAAACCAAGTATCTGGTTCCTGTATTAATGGGGTTCACTCAGATAAAACGAGAATCTTGTTCCTGTATTAAAGGGGGTCAGACAGATAAACCCAGAGTCTTGTTCCTGTATTAAAGGAGTTCAGTGAGAATAAACCCCGAGTCTGGTTCCTGTATTAAAGGTGTTCAGTCAGATAAACCCAGAGTCTGATTCCTGTATTAATGGGGTTCAGTCAGTTAAACCCAGTGCCTGGGTCCTGTTTTAAAGGGGTTCAGTGCGAATAAATCCAGAGTCTGGATCCTGTCAGATATACCCAGTGCCTGATTTCTGTATTAAAGGAGTTCAGTGAGAATAAACCCCGAGTCTGGTTCCTGTATTAAAGGGGTTCAGTCAGATAAACCCAGAGTCTAATTCCTGTATTAAAGGGGTTCAGTCAGATAAACCCACAGTCTGGTTCCGGTATAAAAGGGGTTCAGTCAGATAAACCCAGAGTCTAGTACCTGTATTAATGGGGTTCAGACAGATATAACCAGAGCCTGATTTCTGTATTAAAGGCGTTCAGTGAGAATAAACACAGTGCCTGGTTCCTGTCTTAAAGGGGTTCAGCGAGAATAAACCTAGAGTCTGGTTCCTGTATTAAAGGGGTTCAGTCAGATATACCCAGAGTATGGTTCCTGTATTAAAGGGGTTCAGACAGATAAACCCATAGTCCGTTTCCTGTATTAAAGGGGTTCAGTCAGATAAACCAAGTGATTGGTTCCTGTATTAAAGGGGTTCAGTGAGAATAAACCCAGAGTCTGGTTCCTGTGTTAAAGGGGCTCATTCAGATAATCCCAGACTCTGGTTCCTGTATTAAAGGGGTTCAGTCAGATAAAACCAGAATCTTGTTCCTTTATTAAAGGTGTTCAGACAGATGAACCCAGAGTCTTGTTCCTGTATTAAAGGGGTTCAGTCAGATAAACCCAGTGTCTGGTTCCTGTATTCAAGGGGTTCAGTCAGATAAACCCAGTGCCTGGTTCCTGTATTAAAGGGGGTCAGTCAGATAAAACCAGAGTCTGGTTTCTGTATTAAAGGGGTTCAGACACATCATCCCAGAGTCTGGTTCCTGTATTAATGGGGTTCAGTCAGATAATCCCAGAGTCTAATTCCTGTATTAAAGGGGTTCAGTCAGATAAACCCACAGTCTCGTTCCTGTATTAAAGGTGTTCAATCAGATAATCACAGAGCCAGGTTCCTATATTAAAGGGGTTCAGTCAGATAATCCCAGAGTCTAATTCCTGTATTAATGGGGTTCAGTTAGATAATGCCATAGTCTGGTTCCTGTATTAAAGGGGTTCAATCAGATAAACCGAGAGGCTGGTTCCTGTATTAAAGGGGTTCAGTCAGGTATACCCAGAGTCTTGTTCCTGTCTTAAAGGGGTTCAGTGAGAATAAACCCAGAGTCTGGTTCCTGTAATAAAGGGGTTCAGTCAGAATAAACCCAGTGTCTGGTACTTAATTTATGGGGTTCAGTCTGATATACCCAGAGCCTGGATCCTGTATTAAAGGGGTTCAGACAGATAAACCCAGAGTCTGGTTCCTGTATTAAAGGGGTTCAGTCAGATAAACACAGAGTCTTGTTCCTGTTTTAACGGGGTTCATTCAGATAAACCCAGTGTCTGGTTCCTGTATTCAAGGGGTTCCATCAGATAAACCCAGAGTCAGATTCCTATATTAATGGGGTTCAGTCAGATAAACCCAGTGCCTGGTTCCTGTGTTAAAGGGGTTCAGTGAGAGTAAACCCAGAGTCTGGTTCCTGTATTAAAGGGGTTCGGTCAGAAAAACCAAGAGATTGGTTCCTGTATTAAAGGGGTTCCGTGAGAATATACCCAGAGACTGGTTCCTGTATTAAAGGGGTTCATTCAGATAAACCCAGAGTCTGGTTACTGTATTAAAGGGGTTCAGTCAGATAAACCCAGAGTCTGGTTCCTGTATTAAAGGGGTTCAGACAGATCAACCCGGAGTCTGGTTCCTGTATTAATGGGGTTCAGTCAGATAATCCCAGAGTCTAATTCCTGTATTAAAGGGGTTCAGTCAGATAAACCAACAGTCTGGTTCCTGTATTAAAGGGGTTCAATCAGATAAACCGAGAGTTGGTTCCTGTATAAAACGGGTTAAATCAGGTATACCCAGAGTCTGGGTCCTGTATAAAAGTGGTTCAGTCAGATAAACCCAGAGTCATGGTTCCTGTATTAAAGGGGTTCAGTCAGATAGTCCCAGAGTCTGGTTCCTGTATTAAAGGGGTTCAGCCAGATAAACCCAGAGTCTTCATCCTGTATTAAAGGGTTTCAGTAAGAATAAACTCAGAGTCTGGTTCCTGCATTAAAGGGGTTTAGTCAGATAAACCCAGAGTCTAGTTCCTGTATTCAAGGGGTTCAGTCAGATACACCCAGAGTCTGATTCCTGTATTAAAGGGGTTCAGTCAGATCAACGCAGAGTCTGGTTCCCGTATTAATGGGGTTCAGTCAGATCAATCCACAGTGTGTTTCCTGTATTAAAGAGGTTCAGTCAGATAAACTCAGAGTCTGGTTCCTGTATTAAAGGGGTTCAGTCAGATATACCCAGAGTCTGGTTCCTGTATTAAAGGGGTTCAGACAGATAAACCCAGAGTCTGGTTCCTGTATTAAAGGGGTTAAGTCAGATATGCCCAGAGTCTGGTTTATGTATTAAAGGCGTTCAGTGAGAATAAACCACGAGTCTGGTTCCTCTATTAAAGGGGTTCAGTCAGACAAACCCAGAGTCTAATTCCTGTATTAAAGGGGTTCAGTCAGATAAACCCACAGTCTGGTTCCTGTATAAAAGGGGTTCAGCGAGAATAAACCTAGAGTCTGGTTCCTGTATTAAAGGGGTTCAGTCAGATATACCCAGAGCCTGGGTCCTGTATTAAAAGTGGTTCAGTCAGAAAAACCAAGAGATTGGTTCGTCTATTAAAGTGGTTCTGTGAGAATAAACCCAGAGTCTGGTTCCTCTATTAAAGAGGTTCAGTCAGATAAACCCAGAGTCTGGTTCCTGTATTAAAGGGGTTCAGTCAGATAAAACCAGAATCTTGCTCCTTTATTAAAGGGGTTCAGACAGATAAACCCAGAGTCTTGTTCCTGTATTAAAGGGGTTCAGTCAGATAAACCCAGTGTCTGGTTCCTGTATTCAAGGGGTTCAATCAGATAAACCAACAGTCTGAATCCTGTATTAATGGGGTTCAGTCAGATAGACCCAGTGCCCGCTTCCTGTATTAAAGGGGTTCAGACAGATCAACCCGGAGTCTGGTTCCTGTATTAATGGGGTTCAGTCAGATAATCCCAGAGTCTAATTCCTGTATTAAAGGGGTTCAGTCAGATAAACCCACAGTCTGGTTCCTGTATTAAAGGGGTTCAATCAGATAAACCGAGAATCTGGTTGCTGTATTAAAGGTGTTCAATCAGGTAAACCCAGAGCCTGGTTCCTGTATTAAAGGGGTTCAGACAGATAAAACCAGAGTCTGGTTCCTGTATTAAAGGGGTTCAGTCAGATAAACACAGAGTCTTGTTCCTGTTTTAACGGGGTTCATTCAGATAAACCCAGAGACTGGTTCATGTATTAAAGGGGTTCAGTCAGATAAACCCAAGAGTCTGGTTCCTGTATTAAAGGGGTTCAGTCAAATAAACCCAGAGACTGGTTCCTGTATTAAAGGGGTTCAGTCAGATAAACCCAGATTCTGGTTCCTGTATTAAGGGGGTTCAGAGAGAATAAACCCACCGTCTGGTTTATGTATTAAAGGGGTTCAGTCAGTTAAACCAAGTATCTGGTTCCTGTATTAATGAGGTTCAGTCAGATAAAACGAGAATCTTGTTCCTGTATTAAAGGGGGTCAGACAGATAAACCCAGAGTCTTGTTCCTGTATTAAAGGAGTTCAGTGAGAATAAACCCTGAGTCTGGTTCCTGTATTAAAGGTGTTCAGTCAGATAAACCCAGAGTCTGATTCCTGTATTAATGGGGTTCAGTCAGTTAAACCCAGTGCCTGGTTCCTGTTTTAAAGGGGTTCAGTGCGAATAAATCCAGAGTCTGGATCCTGTCAGATATAACCAGTGCCTGATTTCTGTATTAAAGGAGTTCAGTGAGAATAAACCCCGAGTCTGGTTCCTGTATTAAAGGGGTTCAGTCAGATAAACCCAGAGTCTAATTCCTGTATTAAAGGGGTTCAGTCAGTTAAACCCACAGTCTGGTTCCTGTATAAAAGGGGTTCAGTCTATAAACCCAGAGTCTAGTACCTGTATTAAAGGGGTTCAGACAGATATAACCAGAGCCTGATTTCTGTATTAAAGGCGTTCAGTGAGAATAAACACAGTGCCTGGTTCCTGTCTTAAAGGGGTTCAGCGAGAATAAACCTAGAGTCTGGTTCCTGTATTAAAGGGGTTCAGTCAGATATACCCAGAGTATGGTTCCTGTATTAAAGGGGTTCAGACAGATAAACCCATAGTCCGTATCCTGTATTAAAGGGGTTCAGTCAGATAAACCAAGTGATTGGTTCCTGTATTAAAGGGGTTCAGTGAGAATAAACCCAGAGTCTGGTTCCTGTGTTAAAGGGGCTCATTCAGATAATCCCAGACTCTGGTTCCTGTATTAAAGGGGTTCAGTCAGATAAAACCAGAATCTTGTTCCTTTATTAAAGGTGTTCAGACAGATGAACCCGGAGTCTTGTTCCTGTATTAAAGGGGTTCAGTCAGATAAACCCAGTGTCTGGTTCCTGTATACAAGGGGTTCAGTCAGATAAACCCAGTGCCTGGTTCCTGTATTAAAGGGGGTCAGTCAGATAAAACCAGAGTCTGGTTTCTGTATTAAAGGGGTTCAGACATATCATCCCAGAGTCTGGTTCCTGTATTAATGGGGTTCAGTCAGATAATCCCAGAGTCTAATTCCTGTATTAAAGGGGTTCAGTCAGATAAACCCACAGTCTCGTTCCTGTATTAAAGGTGTTCAATCAGATAATCACAGAGCCAGGTTCCTATATTAAAGGGGTTCAGTCAGATAATCCCAGAGTCTAATTCCTGTATTAATGGGGTTCAGTTAGATAATGCCATAGTCTGGTTCCTGTATTAAAGGGGTTCAATCAGATAAACCGAGAGTCTGGTTCCTGTATTAAAGGGGTTCAGTCAGGTAAACCCAGAGTCTTGTTCCTGTCTTAAAGGGGTTCAGTGAGAATAAACCCAGAGTCTGGTTCCTGTAATAAAGGGGTTCAGTCAGAATAAACCCAGTGTCTGGTACTTAATTTATGGGGTTCATCTGATATACCCAGAGCCTGGTTCCTGTATTAAAGGGGTTCAGACAGGTAAACCCAGAGCCTGATTCCTGTATTAAAGGGGTTCCGTCAGATATACCCAGAGCCTGGTTCCTGTACTAAAGGGGTTCAGACAGATAAACCCAGAGTCTGGTTCCTGTATTAAAGGGGTTCAGTCTGATAAACACAGAGTCTTGTTCCTGTTTTAACGGGGTTCATTCAGATAAACCCAGAGACTGGTTCATGTATTAAAGGGGTTCAGTGAGATAAACCCAAGAGTCTGGTTCCTGTATTAAAGGGGTTCAGTCAAATAAACCCAGAGACTGGTTCCTGTATTAAAGGGGTTTAGTCAGATAAACCCAGATTCTGGTTCCTGTATTAAGGGGGTTCAGAGAGAATAAACCCACCGTCTGGTTTATGTATTAAAGGGGTTCAGTCAGTTAAACCAAGTATCTGGTTCCTGTATTAATGAGGTTCAGTCAGATAAAACGAGAATCTTGTTCCTGTATTAAAGGGGGTCAGACAGATAAACCCAGAGTCTTGTTCCTGTATTAAAGGAGTTCAGTGAGAATAAACCCTGAGTCTGGTTCCTGTATTAAAGGTGTTCAGTCAGATAAACCCAGAGTCTGATTCCTGTATTAATGGGGTTCAGTCAGTTAAACCCAGTGCCTGGTTCCTGTTTTAAAGGGGTTCAGTGCGAATAAATCCAGAGTCTGGATCCTGTCAGATATACCCAGTGCCTGATTTCTGTATTAAAGGAGTTCAGTGAGAATAAACCCCGAGTCTGGTTCCTGTATTAAAGGGGTTCAGTCAGATAAACCCAGAGTCTAATTCCTGTATTAAAGGGGTTCAGTCAGTTAAACCCACAGTCTGGTTCCTGTATAAAAGGGGTTCAGTCTATAAACCCAGAGTCTAGTACCTGTATTAAAGGGGTTCAGACAGATATAACCAGAGCCTGATTTCTGTATTAAAGGCGTTCAGTGAGAATAAACACAGTGCCTGGTTCCTGTCTTAAAGGGGTTCAGCGAGAATAAACCTAGAGTCTGGTTCCTGTATTAAAGGGGTTCAGTCAGATATACCCAGAGTATGGTTCCTGTATTAAAGGGGTTCAGACAGATAAACCCATAGTCCGTATCCTGTATTAAAGGGGTTCAGTCAGATAAACCAAGTGATTGGTTCCTGTATTAAAGGGGTTCAGTGAGAATAAACCCAGAGTCTGGTTCCTGTGTTAAAGGGGCTCATTCAGATAATCCCAGACTCTGGTTCCTGTATAAAAGGGGTTCAGTCAGATAAAACCAGAATCTTGTTCCTTTATTAAAGGTGTTCAGACAGATGAACCCGGAGTCTTGTTCCTGTATTAAAGGGGTTCAGTCAGATAAACCCAGTGTCTGGTTCCTGTATACAAGGGGTTCAGTCAGATAAACCCAGTGCCTGGTTCCTGTATTAAAGGGGGTCAGTCAGATAAAACCAGAGTCTGGTTTCTGTATTAAAGGGGTTCAGACATATCATCCCAGAGTCTGGTTCCTGTATTAATGGGGTTCAGTCAGATAATCCCAGAGTCTAATTCCTGTATTAAAGGGGTTCAGTCAGATAAACCCACAGTCTCGTTCCTGTATTAAAGGTGTTCAATCAGATAATCACAGAGCCAGGTTCCTATATTAAAGGGGTTCAGTCAGATAATCCCAGAGTCTAATTCCTGTATTAATGGGGTTCAGTTAGATAATGCCATAGTCTGGTTCCTGTATTAAAGGGGTTCAATCAGATAAACCGAGAGTCTGGTTCCTGTATTAAAGGGGTTCAGTCAGGTAAACCCAGAGTCTTGTTCCTGTCTTAAAGGGGTTCAGTGAGAATAAACCCAGAGTCTGGTTCCTGTAATAAAGGGGTTCAGTCAGAATAAACCCAGTGTCTGGTACTTAATTTATGGGGTTCATCTGATATACCCAGAGCCTGGTTCCTGTATTAAAGGGGTTCAGACAGGTAAACCCAGAGCCTGATTTCTGTATTAAAGGGGTTCCGTCAGATATACCCAGAGCCTGGTTCCTGTATTAAAGGGGTTCAGACAGATAAACCCAGAGTCTGGTTCCTGTATTAAAGGGGTTCAGTCAGATAAACACAGAGTCTTGTTCCTGTTTTAACGGGGTTCATTCAGATAAACCCAGTGTCTGGTTCCTGTATTCAAGGGGTTCCGTCAGATAAACCCAGAGTCAGATTCGTATATTAATGGGGTTCAGTCAGATAAACCCAGTGCCTGGTTCCTGTGTTAATGGGGTTCAGTGAGAGTAAACCCAGAGTCTGGTTCCTGTATTAAAGGGGTTCGGTCAGAAAAACCAAGAGATTGGTTCCTGTATTAAAGGGGTTCATTCAGATAAACCCAGAGTCTGGTTACTGTATTAAAGGGGTTCAGTCAGATAAAACCAGAATCTTGTTCCTTTATTAAATGGGTTCAGACAGATAAACCCAGAGTCTTGTTCCTGTATTAAAGGGGTTCAGTCAGATTAACCCAGTGTCTGGTTCCTGTATTCAAGGGGTTCAGTCAGAAAAACCCAGAGTCTGATTCCTGTATTAATGGGGTTCAGTCAGATAGACCGAGTGCCTGGTTCCTGTATTAAAGGGGTTCAGTCAGATAAACCCAGAGTCTGGTTCCTGTATTAAAGGGGTTCAGACAGATCAACCTGGAGTCTGGTTCCTGTATTAATGGGGTTCAATCAGATAAACCGAGAGTTGGTTCCTGTATTAAACGGGTTAAATCAGGTATACCCAGAATCTGGGTCCTGTATAAAAGTGGTTCAGTCAGATAAACCCAGAGTCATGGTTCCTGTATTAAAGGGGTTCAGTCAGATAGTCCCAGAGTCTGGTTCCTGTATTAAAGAGGTTCAGCCAGATAAACCCAGAGTCTTCATCCTGTATTAAAGGGTTTCAGTAAGAATAGACTCAGAGTCTGGTTCCTGCATTAAAGGGGTTTAGTCAGATAAACCCAGAGTCTAGTTCCTGTATTCAAGGGGTTCAGTCAGATACACCCAGAGTCTGGTTCGTGATTTAGAGGGGTTCAATCAGATAAAACCAGAGTCTGGGTACTGTATTAAAGGGGTTCAGTCAGTTAAGCCCACAGTCTGGTACCAGTATTAAAGTTGTTCAGTCAGATAATCCCAGAGTCTAATTCGTTTATTAAAGGGGTTCAGTCAGATAAACCCAGAGTCTGATTCCTGTACTAAAGGGGTTCAGTCACTTAAACCCAGAGTCTGATTCCTGTATTAAAGGGGTTCAGTCAGATCAACGCAGAGTCTGGTTGCTGTATTAAAGGGGTTCAGTCAGATAAACCCACAGTCTGGTTCCTGTATTAAAGAGGTTCAGACAGATAAACTCAGATTCTGGTTCCTGCATTAAAGGGGTTTAGTCCGATAAACCCAGAGTCTACTTCCTGTATTCAAGGGGTTCAGTCAGATACACCCAGAGTCTGGTTCCTGATTTAGAGGGGTTCAATCAGATAAAACCAGAGTCTGGGTCATGTATTAAAGGGGTTCAGTCAGATAAGCCCACAGTCTGGTACCAGTATTAAAGTGGTTCAGTCAGAAAATCCCAGAGTCTAATTCCTTTATTAAAGGGGTTCAGTCAGATAAACCCAGAGTCTGATTCCTGTACTAAAGGGGTTCAGTCAGATAAATCCAGAGTCTGATTCCTTTATGAAAGGGGTTCATTCAGATCAACGCAGAGTCTGGTTCCTGTATTAAAGGGGTTCAGTCAGATAAACCCACAGTCTGGTTCCTGTATTAAAGAGGTTCAGTCAGATAAACTCAGAGTCTGGTTCCTGTATTAATGGGATTCAGTCAGATATACCCAGAGTCAGGTTCCTGTATTAAAGGGTTTCAGACAGATAAACCCAGAGATTGGTACCTGAATTAAAGGGCTTCAGTGAGAATAAACCCAGAGTCTGGTTCCTGTATTAAAGGGGTTCAGTCGGATAAACCGAGAGTCTGGTTCCTGTATTAAAGGGGTTCAGTCAGATAAACACAGAGTCTGGTTCCTGTATTGAAGGGGTTCAGTCAGATAAACCCAGAGTCTGGTTCGTGTATTAATGGGGTTCAGTCAGATATATCCAGAGTCTGGTTCCTGTATTAAAAGAGTTCAGTCAGAAAAACTCAGATTCTGGTTCCTGTATTAAAGGGGTTCAGTCAGATATACCCAGAGTCTGGTTCCTGTATTAAAGGGGTTCAGACAGATAAACCCAGAGTCTGGTTCCTGTATTAAAGGGGATCAGTCAGGTAAACCCAGAATCTTGTTCCTGTATTAAAGGGGTTCAGTGAGAATAAACCCAGAGTATGGTTCCTGTCTTTATGGGGTTCAGGCTGATATACCCAGAGCCTAGTTCCTGTATTAAAGGGGTTCAGACAGGTAAACCCAGAGCCTGGTTCCAGTATTAAAGGGGTTCAGTCAGATATACCCAGAGACTGGTTCCTGTATTAATGGGGTTCAGACAGATAAACCCAGAGTCTGGTTCCTGTATTAAATGGGTTCAGTCAGATAAACCCTGAGTCTTGTTCCTGTATTAACGGGGTTCATTCAGATAAACCCAGTGTCTGGTTCCTGTAATCAAGGGGTTCAGTCAGATAAACCCAGAGTCAGATTCCTGTATTAATGGGGTTCAGTCAAATAAACCCAGTGCCTGGTTCCTGTCTAAAAGGGGTTCAGTGAGAGTAAAACCAGAGCCTGGTTTCTGTATTAAAGGGGTTTAGTCTGATAAACCCAGAGTCTGGTTCCTGTATTAAAGGCGTTCAGTCAGCTAAACCCAGAGTCTGATTCCTGTATTAGAGGGGTTCAATCAGATAAACACAGAGTCTGGGTACTGTATTAAAGTGGTTCAGTCAGTTAAACCGACAGTGTGGTTCCTGTATTAAAGGGGTTCAGTCAGATAATCCCAGAGACTAATTCCTTTATTAAAGGGGTTCAGTCAGATAAACCCAGAGTCTGATTCCTGTATTAAAGGGGTTCAGTCAGATCAACGCAGAGTCTGGTTCCTGTATTAAAGGGGTTCAGTCAGATCAATCCACAGTCTGTTTCCTGTATTAAAGAGGTTCAGTCAGATATACCCTGAGCCTGGTTTTTGTATTAAAGGCGTTCAGTGAGAATAAAACACGAGTCTGGTTCCTCCATTAAAGGGGTTCAGTCAGACAAACCCAGAGTCTAATTCCTGTATTAAAGGGGTTCAGTCAGATAAACCCAACGTCTGGTTCCTGTATAAAAGAGGTTCAGTCAGATAAACAAAGAGTCTTGTACCTGTCTTAAAGGTGTTCAGCGAGAATAAACCTAGAGTCTGGTTCCTGTATTAAAGGGGTTCAGTCAGATATACCCAGAGCCTGGTTCCTGTATTAAAGGGGTTCATTCAGATAAACCCAGAGTCTGGTTCCTGTATTAAAGGGGTTCAGTCAGATAATCCCAGAGTCTAATTCCTTTATTAAAGGGGTTCAGTCAGATCGACGCAGAGTCTGGTTCCTTTATTAAAGGGGTTCAGTCAGATAAACCCACAGTCTGGTTCCTGTATAAAAGAGGTTCAGTCTGATAAACCCAGTGCCTGGTTGCTGTATTAAAGGGGTTCAGTGAGAGTAAACCCAGAGTCTGGTTCCTGTATTAGCGGGGTTCAGTCAGATAAACCCAGAATCTGAGTCCTGAATTAAAGGGGTTCAGTCAGATAAACCCACAGTCTGGTTCCTGTATTAAAGGGGTTCAGTCAGATAATCCCAGAGTCTAATTCCTTTATTAAAGGGGTTCAGTCAGATCGACGCAGAGTCTGGTTCCTTTATTAAAGGGGTTCAGTCAGATAAACCCACAGTCTGGTTCCTGTATTAAAGAGGTTCAGTCAGATAAACTCAGAGTCTGGTTCCTGTATTAAAGGGGTTCAGTCAGATATACCCAGAGTCTGGTTCCTGTATTAAAGGGGATCAGACATATAAACCCAGAGTCTGGTACCTGTATTAAAGGGGTTCAGTGAGAATAAATCCAGAGTCTGGTTCCTGTATTAAAGGAGTTCAGTCAGATATACCCAGAGCCTGGTTTTTGTATTTAAGGCGTTCAGTGAGAATAAACCCAGAATCTGGTTCCTGTATAAAAGGGGTTCAGTCAGATAAACCCAGAGTCTAATTCCTGTATTAAAGGGGTTCAGTCAGATAAACCCACTGTCTGGATCCTGTATAAAAGGGGTTCAGTCAGATAAACCCAGAGTCTGGTTCCTGTATTAAAGGGGTTCATTCAGATAAACCCAGAGTCTGGTTCCTGTATTAAAGGGGTTCATTCAGATAAACCCAGAGTCTTGTTCCTGTATTAAAGGGGTTCAGACAGATAAACCCAGTGTCTGGTTCCTGTATTCAAGGGGTTCTGTCAGATAAACCCAGAGTCTGATTCCTGTACTAAAGGGGTTCAGTCAGATAAACCCAGAGTCTGATTCCTGTCTTAAAGGGGTTCATTCAGATCAACGCAGAGTCTGGTTCCTGTATTAAAGTGGTTCAGTCAGATAAACCCACAGTCTGGTTCCTGTATTAAAGAGGTTCAGTCAGATAAACTCAGAGTCTGGTTCCTGTATTAAAGGGGTTCAGTCAGATATACCCAGAGTCAGGTTCCTGTATTAAAGGGTTTCAGACAGATAAACCCAGAGATTGGTTCCTGAATTAAAGGGCTTCAGTGAGAATAAACCCAGAGTCTGGTTCCTGTATTAAAGGGGTTCAGTCGGATAAACCGAGAGTCTGGTTCCTGTATTAAAGGGGTTCAGTCAGATAAACACAGAGTCTGGTTCCTGTATTGAAGGGGTTCAGTCAGATAAACCCAGAGTCTGGTTCGTGTATTATTGGGGTTCAGTCAGATATATCCAGAGTCTGGTTCCTGTATTAAAAGAGTTCAGTCAGAAAAACTCAGAGTCTGGTTCCTGTATTAAAGGGGTTCAGTCAGATATACCCAGAGTCTGGTTCCTGTATTAAAGGGGTTCAGACAGATAAACCCAGAGTCTGGTTCCTGTATTAAAGGGGATCAGTCAGGGAAACCCAGAATCTTGTTCCTGTCTTAAAGGGGTTCAGTGAGAATAAACGCAGAGTCTGGATCCTGTATTAAAGGGGTTCAGTGAGAATAAACCCAGAGCCTGGTTCCTGTATTTATGGGGTTCAGGCTGATATACCCAGAGCCTAGTTCCTGTATTAAAGGGGTTCAGACAGGTAAACCCAGAGCCTGGTTCCAGTTTTAAAGGGGTTCAGTCAGATATACCCAGAGACTGGTTCCTGTATTAATGGGGTTCAGACAGATAAACCCAGAGTCTGGTTCCTGTATTAAATGGGTTCAGTCAGATAAACCCAGAGTCTTGTTACTGTATTAACGGGGTTCATTCAGATAAACCCAGTGTCTGGTTCCTGTATTCAAGGGGTTCAGTCAGATAAACCCAGAGTCAGATTCCTGTATTAATGGGGTTCAGTCAAATAAACCCAGTGCCTGGTTCCTGTCTTAAAGGGGTTCAGTGAGAGTAAACCCAGAGCCTGGTTTCTGTATTAAAGGGGTTTAGTCTGATAAACCCAGAGTCTGCTTCTTGTATTAAAGGCGTTCAGTCAGCTAAACCCAGAGTCTGATTCCTGTATTAGAGGGGTTCAATCAGATAAACACAGAGTCTGGGTACTGTATTAAAGTGGTTCAGTCAGATAAACCGACAGTGTGGTTCCTGTATTAAAGGGGTTCAGTCAGATAATCCCAGAGTCTAATTCCTTTATTTAAGGGGTTCAGTCAGATAAACCCAGTGTCTGATTCCTGTATTAAAAGGGTTCAGTCAGATCAATCCACAGTCTGTTTCCTGTATTAAAGAGGTTCAGTCAGATATACCCAGAGCCTGGTTTTTGTATTAAAGGCGTTCAGTGAGAATAAAACACGAGTCTGGTTCCTCAATTAAAGGGGTTCAGTAAGACAAACCCAGAGTCTAATTCCAGTATTAAAGGGGTTCAGTCAGAAAAATCCACAGTCTGGTTCCTGTATAAAAGGGGTTCAGTCAGATAAACAAAGAGTCTTGTACCTGTCTTAAAGGTGTTCAGCGAGAATAAACCTAGAGTCTGGTTCCTGTATTAAAGGGGTTCAGTCAGATATACCCAGAGCCTGGTTCCTGTATTAAAAGGGTTCAGACAGATAAACCCAGAGTCCGGTTCCTGTATTAAAGGGGTTCAGTCAGATAATCCCAGTGCCTGGTTGCTATGTTAAAGGAGTTCAGTGAGAGTAAACCCAGAGTCTGGTTCCTGTATTAGCGGGGTTCAGTCAGATAAACCCAGAATCTGAGTCCTGAATTAAAGGGGTTCAGTCAGATAAACCCACAGTCCGGTTCCTGTATTAAAGGGGTTCAGTCAGATAATCCCAGAGTCTAATTCCTATATTTAAGGGGTTCAGTCAGATCGACGCAGAGTCTGGTTCCTTTATTAAAGGGGTTCAGTCAGATAAACCCACAGTCTGGTTCCTGTATTAAAGAGGTTCAGTCAGATAAACTCAGAGTCTGGTTCCTGTATTAAAGGGGTTCAGTCAGATATACCCAGAGTCTGGTTCCTGTATTAAAGGGGTTCAGACAGATAAACCCAGAGTCTGGTACCTGTATTAAAGGGGTTCAGTGAGAATAAATCCAGAGTCTGGTTCCTGTATTAAAGGAGTTCAGTCAGATATACCCAGAGCCTGGTTTGTGTATTAAAGGCGTTCAGTGAGAATAAACCCAGAGTCAGGTTCCTTTATAAAAGGGGTTCAGTCAGATAAACCGAGAGTCTAATTCCTGTATTAAAGGGGTTCAGTCAGAAAAACCCACTGTCTGGATCCTGTATAAAAGGGGTTCAGTCAGATAAACCCAGAGTCTTGTACCTGTCTTAACGGGGTTCAGCAAGAATAAACCTAGAGTCTGGTTCCTGTATTAAAGGGGCTCAGTCAGATATACCCAGAGCCTGGTTCCTGTATTAAAAGGGTTCAGACAGATAAACCCAGAGTCCGGTTCCTGTATTAAAGGGGTTCAGTCAGAAAAACCAAGAGATTGAATCCTGTATTAAAGGGGTTCAGTGAGAATAAACCCAGAGACTGGTTCCTGTATTAAAGGGGTTCATTCAGATAAACCCAGAGTCTGGTTACTGTATTAAAGGGGTTCAGTCAGATACACCCAGAGTCTTGTTCCTGTATTAAAGGGGTTCAGTCAGATAAACCCAGTGTCTGGTTCCTGTATTAAAGGGGTTCTGTCAGATAAACCCAGAGTCTGATTTCTGTATTAATGGGTTTCAGTCAGATAGACCGAGTGCCTGGTTCCTGTATTAAAGGGGTTCAGTCAGATAAAGCCAGAGTCTGGTTCCTGTATTAAAGGGGTTCAGACAGATCAACCCGGAGTCTGGTTCCTGTATTAATGGGGTTCAGTCAGATAATCCCAGAGTCTAATTCCTGTATTAAAGGGGTTCAGTCAGATAAACCAACAGTCTGGTTCCTGTATTAAAGGGGTTCAATCAGATAAACCGAGAATTGGTTCCTGTATTAAAGGGGTTAAATCAGGTAAACCACGAGTCTGGGTCCAGTATTAAAGTGGTTCAGTCAGATATACCCAGAACCTGGTTTTTGTATTAAAGGCGTTCAGTGAGAATAAACCCAGAGTCTGGTTCCTGTATTAAAGAGGTTCAGTCAGATAAACCCAGAGTCTAATTCCTGTATTAAAGGGGTTCAGTCGGATAAAACCAAGTGCCTGGTTGCTGTGTTAAAGGGGTTTAGTGAGAGTAAACCCAGAGTCTGGTTCCTGTATTAGCGGGGTTCAGTCAGATAAACCCAGAATCTGGGTCCTGAATTAAAGGGGTTCAGTCAGATAAACCAACAGTCTGGTTCCTGAATAAAAGGGGTTCAGTCAGATAATCCCAGAGTCTAATTCCTTTATTAAAGGGGTTCAGTCAGATCGACGCAGAGTCTGGTTCCTTTATTAAAGGGGTTCAGTCAGATAAACCCACAGTCTGGTTCCTGTATTAAAGAGGTTCAGTCAGATAAACTCAGAGTCTGGTTCCTGTATTAAAGGGGTTCAGTCAGATATACCCAGAGTCTGGTTCCTGTATTAAAGGGGTTCAGACATATAAACCCAGAGTCTGGTACCTGTATTAAAGGGGTTCAGTGAGAATAAATCCAGAGTCTGGTTCCTGTATTAAAGGAGTTCAGTCAGATATACCCAGAGCCTGGTTTTTGTATTAAAGGCGTTCAGTCAGATAAACCCAGAGTCTAATTCCTGTATTAAAGGGGTTCAGTCAGATAAACCCACTGTCTGGATCCTGTATAAAAGGGGTTCAGTCAGATAAACCCAGAGTCTTTTACCTGTCTTAACGGGGTTCAGCAAGAATAAACCTAGAGTCTGGTTCCTGTATTAAAGGGGTTCAGTCAGATATACCCAGAGCCTGGTTCCTGTATTAAAAGGGTTCAGACAGATAAACCCAGAGTCCGGTTCCTGTATTAAAGGGGTTCAGTCAGAAAAACCAAGAGATTGATTCCTGTATTAAAGGGGTTCAGTGAGAATAAACCCAGAGACTGGTTCCTGTATTAAAGAGGTTCATTCAGATAAACCCAGAGTCTGGTTACTGTATTAAAGGGGTTCAGTCAGATAAACCCAGAGTCTTGTTCCTGTATTAAAGGGGTTCAGTCAGATAAACCCAGTGTCTGGTTCCTGTATTCAAGGGGTTCTGTCAGATAAACCCAGAGTCTGATTTGTGTATTAATGGGTTTCAGTCAGATAGACCGAGTGCCTGGTTCCTGTATTAAAGGGGTTCAGTCAGATAAACCCAGAGTCTGGTTCCTGTATTAAAGGGGTTCAGACAGATCAACCCGGAGTCTGGTTCCTGTAATAATGGGGTTCAGTCAGATAATCCCAGAGTCTAATTCCTGTATTAAAGGGGTTCAGTCAGATAAACCAACAGTCTGGTTCCTGTATTCAAGGGGTTCAATCAGATAAACCGAGAGTTGGTTCCTGTATTAAAGGGGTTAAATCAGGTAAACCACGAGTCTGGGTCCTGTATTAAAGTGGTTCAGTCAGATAAACCCAGAGTCATGGTTCCTGTATTAAAGGGGTTCAGTCAGATAAACCCAGAGTCTGCGTCCTGTATTAAAGTGGTTCAGTCAGATAAACCCAGAGTCATGGTTCCTGTATTAAAGGGGTTCAGTCAGATAGTCCCAGAGTCTGGTTCCTGCATTAAAGGGGTTTAGTCAGATAAACCCAGAGTCTAGTTCCTGTATTCAAGGGGTTTAGTCAGATACACCCAGAGTCTGGTTCCTGATTTAGAGGGGTTCAATCAGATAAAACCAGAGTCTGGGTCCTGTATTAAAGTGGTTCAGTCAGATAATCCCAGAGTCTAATTCCTTTATTAAAGGGTTTCAGTCAGATAAACCGAGAGTCTGATTCCTGTACTAAAGGGGTTCAGTCAGATAAACCCAGAGTCTGATTCCTGTATTAAAGGGGTTCAGTCAGATCAACGCAGAGTCTGGTTCCTGTATTAAAGGGGTTCAGTCAGATAAACCCACAGTCTGGTTCCTGTATAAAAGAGGTTCAGTCAGATAAACTCAGAGTCTGGTTCCTGTATTAAAGGGGTTCAGTGAGAATAAATTCAGAGTCTGGTTCCTGTATAAAAGGGGTTCAGTCAGATATACCCAGAACCTGGTTTTTGTATTAAAGGCGTTCAGTGAGAATAAACCCAGAGTCTGGTTCCTGTATTAAAGAGGTTCAGTCAGATAAACCCAGAGTCTAATTCCTGTATTAAAGGGGTTCAGTCAGATAAACCCACAGTCTGGTTCCTGTATTAAAGGGGTTCAGTCAGATAAACCCACAGTCTGGTTCCTGTATTAAAGGGGTTCAGTCAGATATACCCAGAGCCTGGTTCCTGTATTAAAAGGGTTCAGACAGATAAACCCAGAGTCCGGTTCCTGTATTAAAGGGGTTCAGTCAGAAAAACCAAGAGATTGATTCCTGTATTAAAGGGGTTCAGTGAGAATAAACCCAGAGACTGGTTCCTGTATTAAAGAGGTTCATTCAGATAAACCCAGAGTCTGGTTACTGTATTAAAGGGGTTCAGTCAGATAAACCCAGAGTCTTGTTCCTGTATTAAAGGGGTTCAGTCAGATAAACCCAGTGTCTGGTTCCTGTATTCAAGGGGTTCTGTCAAATAAACCCAGAGTCTGATTTCTGTATTAATGGGTTTCAGTCAGATAGACCGAGTGCCTGGTTCCTGTATTAAAGGGGTTCAGTCAGATAAACCCAGAGTCTGGTTCCTGTATTAAAGGGGTTCAGACAGATCAACCCGGAGTCTGGTTCCTGTAATAATGGGGTTCAGTCAGATAATCCCAGAGTCTAATTCCTGTATTAAAGGGGTTCAGTCAGATAAACCAACAGTCTGGTTCCTGTATTCAAGGGGTTCAATCAGATAAACCGAGAGTTGGTTCCTGTATTAAAGGGGTTAAATCAGGTAAACCACGAGTCTGGGTCCTGTATTAAAGTGGTTCAGTCAGATAAACCCAGAGTCATGGTTCCTGTATTTAAGGGGTTCAGTCAGATAAACCCAGAGTCTGGGTCCTGTATTAAAGTGGTTCAGTCAGATAAACCCAGAGTCATGGTTCCTGTATTAAAGGGGTTCAGTCAGATAGTCCCAGAGTCTGGTTCCTGCATTAAAGGGGTTTAGTCAGATAAACCCAGAGTCTAGTTCCTGTATTCAAGGGGTTTAGTCAGATACACCCAGAGTCTGGTTCCTGATTTAGAGGGGTTCAATCAGATAAAACCAGAGTCTGGGTCCTGTATTAAAGGGGTTCAGTCAGATAAGCCCACAGTCTGGTACCAGTATTAAAGTGGTTCAGTCAGATAATCCCAGAGTCTAATTCCTTTATTAAAGGTTTTCAGTCAGATAAACCCAGAGTCTGATTCCTGTAATAAAGGGGTTCAGTCAGATAAACCCACAGTCTGGTTCCTGTATTAAAGAGGTTCAGTCAGATAAACTCAGAGTCTGGTTCCTGTATTAAAGGGGTTCAGTGAGAATAAATTCAGAGTCTGGTTCCTGTATAAAAGGGGTTCAGTCAGATATACCCAGAACCTGGTTTTTGTATTAAAGGCGTTCAGTGAGAATAAACCCAGAGTCTGGTTCCTGTATTAAAGAGGTTCAGTCAGATAAACCCAGAGTCTAATTCCTGTATTAAAGGGGTTCAGTCAGATTAACCCACAGTCTGGTTCCTGTATTAAAGGGGTTCAGTCAGATAAACCCAGAGTCTTGTACCTGTCTTAACGGGGTTCAGCGAGAATAAACCTAGAGTCTGGTTCCTGTATTAAAGGGGTTCAGTCAGATATACCCAGAGTCTGGTTCCTGTATTAACGGGGTTCAGACAGATAAACCCAGAGTCCGGTTCCTGTATTAAAGGGATTCAGTCAGATAAACCAAGTGATTGGTTCCTGTATTAAAGGGGTTAAGTGAGAATAAACCCAGAGTCTGGATCCTGTATTAAAGGGGTTCAGTCAGATAAAACCAGAATCTTGTTCCTTTATTAAAGGGGTTCAGACAGATGAACCCAGAGCCTCATTCCTGTATTAATGGGGTTCAGTCCGATAAACCCAGTGCCTGGTTCCTGTATTAAAGGGGTTCAGTCAGATAAACCCAGAGTCTGGTTCCAGTATTAAAGGGGTTCAGACAGATCAACCCAGATTCTGGTTCCTGTATTAATGGGGTTCAGTCATATAATCCCAGAGTCTAATTCCTGTATTAAATGGGTTCAGTCAGATAAACCCACAGTCTCGTTCCTGTATTAAAGGCGTTAAATCAGATAATCCAAGAGCCAGGTTCCTATATTAAAGGGGTTCAGTCAGATAATCCCAGAGTCTAATTCCTGTATTAATGGGGTTCAGTCAGATAAAGCCACAGTCTGGTTCCTGTATTAAAGGGGTTCAATCAGATAAACCGAGAGTCTGGTTCCTGTATTAAAGGGGTTCAATCAGCTAAACCCAGACTCTGGGTCCTGTATTAAAGCGGTTCAGTCAGATAAACCCATGAGTCTGGTTCCTGTATTAAAGGGGTTCATTCAGATAAAGCCAGAGACCTATTCCTTTATTAAAGGAGCTCAGTAAGATATACCCAGAGTCTGGTTCCTGTATTAAAGAGGTTCAGTCAGATATATCCAGAGTCTGGTTCCTGTATTAAAGGGGTTCAGTCAGATGAACCCAGAGTCTGGTTCCTGTATTAAAGGGGTTCAGTCAGATAAACCCAGAGCCCGGTTCCTGTATTAATGGGGTTCAGTCAGATATATCCAGATTCTGGTTCCTGTATTACAAGAGTTCAGTCAGATAAACTCAGAGTCTGGTACTTTATTTATGGGGTTCAGTCTGATATACCCAGAGCCTGGTTCCTGTATTAAAGGGGTTCAGACAGGTAAACCCAGAGTCTGGTTCCTGTATTAAAGGGGTACAGTCAGATATACCCAGAGCCTGGTTCCTGTATTAGAGGGGTTCAGAGAGATAAACCCAGAGTCTTGTTCCTGTATTAAAGGGGTTCAGTCAGATAAACCCAGAGTCTTGTTCCTCTATTAAAGGTGTTCAGTCAGATAAACCCAGAGTCTGGGACCTGTATTAAAGTGATTCAGTCAGATAAACTCAGAGTCATGGTTCCTGTATTAAAGGGGTTCAGTCAGATAGTCCCAGAGTCTGGTTCCTGTATTAAAGGGGTTCAGCCAGATAAACCCAGAGTCTTGTTCCTGTATTAAAGGGGTTCAGTGAGAATAAACTCAGAGTCTGGTTCCTGCATTAAAGGGGTTTAGTCAGATAAACCCAGAGTCTAGTTCCTGTATTCAAGGGGTTCAGTCAGATAAACCCAGAGTCAGATTCCTGTATTAATGGGGTTCAGTCAGATAAACCCAGTGCCTGGTTCCTGTGTTAAAGGGGTTCAGTGAGAGTAAACCCAGAGTCTGGTTCCTGTATTAGCAGGGTTCAATCAGATAAACCCAGAATCTGGGTCCTGTATTAAAGGGGTTCAGTCAGATAAACCCACAGTCTGGTTCCTGTATTAAAGGGGTTCAGTCAGATAATCCCAGAGTCTAATTCCTTTATTAAAGGGGTTCAGTCAGATCGACGCAGATTCTGGTTCCTGTATTAAACGGTTCAGTCAGATAAACCCACAGTCTGGTTCCTGTATTAAAGAGGTTCAGTCAGATAAACTCAGAGTCTGGTTCCTGTATTAAAGGGGTTCAGTCAGATATACCCAGAGTCTGGTACCTGTATTAAAGGGGTTCAGTGAGAATTAATCCAGAGTCTGGTTCCTGTATTAAAGGAGTTCAGTCAGATATACGCAGAGCCTGGTTTTTGTATTAAAGGCGTTCAGTGAGAATAAACCCAGAGTCTGGTTCCTGTATAAAAGGGGTTCAGTCAGATAAACCCAGAGTCTAATTCCTGTATTAAAGGGGTTCAGTCAGATAAACCCACTGTCTGGATCCTGTATAAAAGGGGTTCAGTCAGATAAACCCAGAGTCTTGTACCTGTCTTAAAGGGGTTCAGCAAGAATAAACCTAGAGTCTGGTTCCTGTATTAAAGGGGCTTAGTCAGATATACCCAGAGCCTGGTTCCGGTATTAAAGGGGTTCAGACAGATTAACCCAGAGTCCGGTTCCTGTATTAAAGGGGTTCAGTCAGAAAAACCAAGAGATTGATTCCTGTATTAAAGGGGTTCAATGAGAATAAACCCAGATACTGGTTCCTGTATTAAAGAGGTTCATTCAGATAAACCCAGAGTCTGGTTACTGTATTAAAGGTGTTCAGTCAGATAAAACCAGAATCTTGTTCCTTTATTAAAGGGGTTCAGACAGATAAACCCAGAGTCTTGTTCCTGTATTAAAGGGGTTCAGTCAGATAAACCCAGTGTCTGGTTCCTGTATTCAAGGGGTTCAATCAGATAAACCAAGAGTCTGAATCCTGTATTAATGGGGTTCAGTCAGATAGACCCAGTGCCCGCTTCCTGTATTAAAGAGGTTCAGACAGATCAACCCGGAATCTGGTTCCTGTATTAATGGGATTCAGTCAGATAATCCCAGAGTCTAATTCCTGTATTAAAGGGGTACAGTCAGATAAACCCACAGTCTGGTTCCTGTATTAAAGGGGTTCAATCAGATAAACCGAGAATCTGGTTGCTGTATTAAAGGTGTTCAATCAGGTAAACCCAGAGTCTGGGTTCTGTTTTAAAGGGGTTCAGTCAGATAAATCCATGAGTCTGGTTCCTGTATTAAAGAGGTTCATTCAGATAAACCCAGAGACTGGTTCATGTATTAAAGGGGTTCAGTCAGATAAACCCAAGAGTCTGGTTCCTGTATTAAAGGGGTTCAGTCAAATAAACCCAGAGACTGGTTCCTGTATTAAAGGGGTTCAGTCAGATAAACCCAGATTCTGGTTCCTGTATTAAGGGGGTTCAGAGAGAATAAACCCACCGTCTGGTTTATGTATTAAAGGGGTTCAGTCAGTTAAACCCAGTATCTGGTTCCTGTATTAATGGGGTTCAGTCAGATAAAACGAGAATCTTGTTCCAGTATTAAAGGGGGTCAGACAGATAAACCCAGAGTCTTGTTCCTGTATTAAAGGAGTTCAGTGAGAATAAACCCCGAGTCTGGTTCCCGTATTAAAGGTGTTCAGTCAGATAAACCCAGAGTCTGATTCCTGTATTAATGGGGTTCAGTCAGTTAAACCCAGTGCCTGGTTCCTGTTTTAAAGGGGTTCAGTGCGAATAAATCCAGAGTCTGGATCCTGTCAGATATACCCAGTGCCTGATTTCTGTATTAAAGGAGTTCAGTGAGAATAAACCCCGAGTCTGGTTCCTGTATTAAAGGGGTTCAGTCAGATAAACCCAGAGTCTAATTCCTGTATTAAAGGGGTTCAGTCAGATAAACCCACAGTCTGGTTCCTGTATAAAAGGGGTTCAGTCAGATAAACCCAGAGTCTAGTGCCTGTATTAAAGGGGTTCAGACAGATATACCCAGAGCCTGATTTCTGTATTAAAGGCGTTCATTGAGAATAAACACAGTGCCTGGTTCCTGTCTTAAAGGGGTTCAACAAGAATAAACCTAGAGTCTGGTTCCTGTATTAAAGGGGTTCAGTCAGATATACCCAGAGTATGTTTCCTGTATTAAAGGGGTTCAGACAGATAAACCCATAGTCCGTTTCCTGTATTAAAGGGGTTCAGTCAGATTAACCAAGTGATTGGTTCCTGTATTAAAGGGGTTCAGTGAGAATAAACCAAGAGTCTGGTTCCTGTGTTAAAGGGGCTCATTCATATAATCCCAGAGTCTGGTTCCTGTATTAAAGGGGTTCAGTCAGATAAAACCAGAATCTTATTCCTTTATTAAAGGTGTTCAGACAGATGAACCCAGAGTCTTGTTCCTGTATTAAAGGGGTTCAGTCAGATAAACCCAGTGTCTGGTTCCTGTATTCAAGGGGTTCAGTCAGAAAAACCCAGTGTCTGGTTCCTGTATTCAAGGGGTTCAGTCAGATAAACCCAGTGCCTGGTTCCTGTATTAAAGTGGGTCAGTCAGATAAAACCAGAGTCTGGTTCCTGTATTAAAGGGGTTCAGACATATCATCCCAGAGTCTGGTTCCTGTATTAATGGGGTTCAGTCAGATAATCCCAGAGTCTAATTCCTGTATTAAAGGGGTTCAGTCAGATAAACCCACATTCTCGTTCCTGTATTAAAGGTGTTCAATCAGATAATCACAGAGCCAGGTTCCTATATTAAAGGGGTTCAGTCAGATAATCCCAGAGTCTAATTCCTGTATTAATGGGGCTCAGTTAGATAATGCCATAGTCTGGTTCCAGTATTAAAGGGGTTAAATCAGATAAACCGAGAGTCTGATTCCTGTATTAAAGGGGTTCAATCAGCTAATCCCAGACTCTGTGTCCTGTATTAAAGGGGTTCATTCAGATAAACCCATGAGTCTGGTTCCTGTATTAAAGGGGTTCATTCAGATAAACCCAGAGACTGGTTCCTGTATTAAAGGGATTCAGTCAGATAAACCCGAGTCTGGTTCCTGTATTAAAGAGGTTCAGTCAGATACATCCAGAGTCTGGTTCCTGTATTAAAGGGGTTCAGTCAGATAAACCCAGAGTCTGTTTCCTGTATTAATGGGGTTCAGTCAAATATATCCAGAGTCTGCTTCCTGTATTACAAGAGTTCAGTCAGATAAACTCAGAGTCTGGTTCCTGTATCAAAGGGGTTCAATCAGATATACCCAGAGTCTGGTTCCTGTATTAAAGGGGTTCAGACAGATAAACCCAGAGTCTGGTTCCTGTATTAATGGGGTTCAGACAGATAAACCCAGAGTTTTGTTCCTGTTTTAAAGGGGTTCAGTGAGAATAAACCCAGAGTCTGGTTCCTGTAATAAAGGGGTTCAGTCAGAATAAACCCAGTGTCTGGTACTTAATTTATGGGGTTCAGTCTGATATACCCAGTGCCTGGTTCCTGTATTAAAGGGGTTCAGACAGGTAAACCCAGAGCCTGATTCCTGTATTAAAGGGGTTCCGTCAGATATACCCAGAGCCTGGTCCCTGTATTAAAGGGGTTCAGACAGATAAACCCAGAGTCTGGTTCCAGTACTAAAGGGGTTCAGTCAGATAAACACAGAGACTTGTTCCTGTTTTAACGGGGTTCATTCAGATAAACCCAGTGTCTGGTTCCTGTATTCAAGGTGTTCAGTCAGATAAACCCATAGTCAGATTCCAATATTAATGGGGTTCAGTCAGATAAACCCAGTGCCTGGTTCCTGTGTTAAAGGGGTTCAGTGAGAGTAAACCCAGAGTCTGGTTCCTGTATTAAAGGGGTTCAGTCAGAAAAACCAAGAGATTGGTTCCTGTATTAAAGGGGTTCAGTGAGAATAAACCCAGAGACTGGTTCCTGTATTAAAGGGGTTCATTCAGATAAACCCAGAGTCTGGTTACTGTATTAAAGGGGTTCAGTCAGATAAAACCAGAATCTTGTTCCTTTATTAAATAGGTTCAGACAGATAAACCCAGTGTCTTGTTCCTGTATTAAAGGGGTTCAGTCAGATAAACCCAGTGTCTGGTTCCTGTATTCAAGGGGTTCAGTCAGAAAAACTCAGAGTCTGATTCCTGTATTAATGGGGTTCAGTCAGATAGACCGAGTGCCTGGTTCCTGTATTAAAGGGGTTCAGTCAGATAAACCAAGAGTCTGGTTCCTGTATTTAAGGGGTTCAGACAGATCAACCCGGAGTCTGGTTCCTGTATTAATGGGGTTCAGTCAGATAAACCCACAGTCTGGTTCATGTATTAAAGGGGTTCAATCAGATAAACCGAGAGTTGGTTCCTGTATTAAAGGGGTTAAATCAGGTAAACCCAGAGTCTGGGTCCTGTATAAAAGTGGTTCAGTCAGATAAACCCAGAGTCATGGTTCCTGTATTAAAGGGGTTCAGTCAGATAGTCCCAGAGTCTGGTTCCTGTATTAAAGTGGTTCAGCCAGATAAACCCAGAGTCTTCATCCTGTATTAAAGGGTTTCAGTAAGAATAAACTCAGAGTCTGGTTCCTGCATTAAAGGGGTTTAGTCAGATAAACCCAGAGTCTAGTTCCTGTATTCAAGGGGTTCAGTCAGATACACCCAGAGTCTGGTTCGTGATTTAGAGGGGTTCAATCAGATAAAACCAGAGTCTGGGTCCTGTATTAAAGGGGTTCAGTCAGTTAAGCCCACAGTCTGGTCCCAGTATTAAAGTGGTTCAGTCAGTTAACCCCAGAGTCTAATTCGTTTATTAAAGGGGTTCAGTCAGATAAACCGAGAGTCTGATTCCTGTACTAAAGGGGTTCAGTCATTTAAACCCAGAGTCTGATTCCTGTATTAAAGGGGTTCAGTCAGATCAACGCAGAGTCTGGTTCCTGTATTAAAGGGGTTAAGTCAGATAAACCCACAGTCTGGTTCCTGTATTAAAGAGGTTCAGACAGATAAACTCAGAGTCTGGTTCCTGCATTAAAGGGGTTTAGTCAGATAAACCCAGAGTCTACTTCCTGTATTCAAGGGGTTCAGTCAGATACACACAGAGTCTGGTTCCTGTATTAAAGGGGTTCGATCAGATAAAACCAGAGTCTGGGTCCTGTATTAAAGGGGTTCAGTCAGATAAGCCCACAGTCTGGTACCAGTATTAAAGTGGTTCAGTCAGATAATCCCAGAGTCTAATTCCTTTATTAAAGGGGTTCAGTCAGATAAACCCAGAGTCTGATTCCTGTACTAAAGGGGTTCAGTCAGATAAACGCAGAGTCTGATTCCTGTCTTAAAGGGGTTCAGTCAGATCAACGCAGAGTCTGGTTCCTGTATTAAAGGGGTTCAGTCAGATAAACCCACAGTCTGGTTCCTGTATTAAAGAGGTTCAGTCAGATATACCCAGAGTCTGGTTACTGTATTAAAGGGTTTCAGACAGATAAACCCAGAGTCTGGTTCCTGTATTAAAGGGGTTCAGTGAGAATAAATCCAGAGTCTGGTTCCTGTATTAAAGGGGTTCAGTCAGATATACCCAGAACCTGGTTTTTGTATTAAAGGCGTTCAGTGAGAATAAACCCAGAGTCTGGTTCCTGTATTAAAGGGGTTCAGTCAGATAAACCCAGAGTCTTGTACCTGTCTTAAAGGGGTTCAGCGAGAATGAACCTAGAGTCTGGTTCCTGTATTAAAGGGGTTCAGTCAGATATACCCAGAACCTGGTTCCTGTATTCACGGGGTTCAGACAGATAAACCCAGAGTCCGGTTCCTGTATTAAAGGGGTTCAGACAGAAAAAACAAGAGATTGGTTCCTGAATTTAAGGGGTTAAGTGAGAATCAACCCAGAGTCTGGTTCATGTATTACAGGGTTTCAGTCAGATAAACCCAGAGTCTGGTTCCTGTATTAAAGGGGTTCAGTCAGATAAACCCAGAGTCTGGTTCGTGTATTAATGGGGTTCAGTCAGATATATCCAGAGTCTGGTTCCTGTATTAAAAGAGTTCAGTCAGAAAAACTCAAAGTCTGGTTCCTGTACTAAAGGGATTCAGTTAGATATACCCAGAGTCTGGTTCCTGTATTAAAGGGGTTCAGACAGATAAACCCAGAGTCTGGTTCCTGTATTAAAGGGGGTCAGTCAGATAAACCCAGAGTCTTGTTCCTGTATTAACGGGGTTCATTCAGATAAACCCAGTGTCTGGTTCCTGTATTCAAGGTGTTCAGTCAAATAAACCCAGAGTCAGATTCCTGTATTAATGGGGTTCAGTCAGAGAAATCCAGTACCTGGTTCCTGTCTTAAAGGGGTTCAGTGAGAGTAAACCCAGAGCCTGGTTTCTGTATTAAAGGAGTTCAGACAGATAAACCCAGAGACTGTTTCCTGTATTAAAGGGGTTTAGTCTGATAAACCCAGAGTCTGGTTACTGTATTAAAGGCATTCAGTCAGAAAAACCCAGAGTCTGGGTCCTGTATTAAAGTGGTTCAGTCAGATAAACCCAGTGTCATGGTTCCTGTATTAAAGGGTTTCAGTCAGATAGTCCCAGAGTCTGGTTCCAGTATTAAAGGGTTTCAGCCAGATAAACCCAGAGTCTAGTTCCTGTATTCAAGGGGTTCAGTCAGATACACCCAGAGTCAGTTTCCTGTATTAGAGGGGTTAAATCAGATCATCCCAGAGTCTGGGTCCTGTATTAAAGGGGTTCAGTCAGATAAACCCACAATGTGGTTCCTGTATTAAAGGGGTTCAGTCAGATAATCCCAGAGTCTAATTCCTTTATTAAAGGGGTTCAGTCAGATAAACCCAGAGTCTGATTCCTGTACTAAAGGGGTTCAGTCAGATAAACCCACAGTCTGGTTCCTGTATTAAAGAGGTTCAGTCAGATAAACTCAGAGTCTGATTCCTTTATTAAAGGGGTTCAGTCAGATATACCCAGAGTCTGGTTCCTGTATTAAAGGGGTTCAGACAGATAAACCCAGAGTCTGGTTCCTGTTTTAAAGGGGTTCAGTGAGAATAAATCCAGAGTCTGGTTCCTGTATTAAAGGGGTTCAGTCAGATATACCCAGAGCCTGGTTTTTGTATTAAAGGCATTCAGTGAGAATATACCCAGAGTCTGGTTCCTGTATTAAAGGGGTTCAGTCAGATAAACCCAGAGTCTAATTCCTGTATTAAAGGGGTTCAGTCAGATAAACCCACAGTCTGGTTCCTGTATGAAAGGGGTTCAATCAGATAAACCCAGAGTCTTGTACCTGTCTTAAAGGGGTTCGGCGAGAATAAACCTACAGTCTGGTTCCTGTATTAAAGGGGGTCAGTCAGATATACCCAGAGCCTGGTTCCTGTATTAAAGGGGTTCAGACAGATAATCCCATAGTCCGGTTCCTGTATTAAAGGGGTTCAGTCTGAAAAACCAAGAGATTGGTTCCTGTATTAAAGGGGTTCAGTTAGAATAAACCCAGAGTCTGGTTCCTGTATTAAAGGGGTTCAGTCAGATAAACCCAGAGTCTGGTTACTGTATTAAAGGGGTTCAGTCAGATTAAACCGGAATCTTGTTCCTTTATTAAAGGGGTTCAGACAGATAAACCCAGAGTCTTGTTCCTGTATTAAAGGGGTTCAGTCAGATAAACCCAGTGTCTGGTCCTGTATTCAAGGGGTTCAGTCAGATAAACCCAGAGTCTGATTCCTGTATTAATGAGGTTCAGTCAGATAAACCCACTGCCTGGTTCCTGTATTAAAGGTGTTCAGTCAGATAAACCCAGAGTCTGGTTCCTGTATTAAAGGGGTTCAGACAGATCAACCCAGAGACTGGTTCTTGTATTAAAGGGGTTCAGTCAGATAAACCCAGAGTCTGTTTCCTGTATTAAAGGTGTTCAGTCAGATATTCCCAGAGTCTGGTTCCTGTATTAATGAGGTTCAGTCAGATATATCCAGAGTCTGGTTCCTGTATTAAAGGGGTTCAGTCAGATAAACCCAGAGTCTGGTTCCTGTATTAAAGGGGTTCAGTCAGATAAACCCACCGTCTGGTTCCTGTATTAAAGGGGTTCAGACAGATATACCCAGAGCCTGGTTCCTGTATTAAAGGGGTTCAGACAGATAAACCCAGAGTCCGGTTCCTGTATTAAAGGGGTTCAGTCAGAAAAACCAAGAGATTGGTTCGTGTATTAAAGGAGTTCAGTGAGAATAAACCCAGAGTCTGGTTCCTCTATTAAAGAGGTTCAGTCAGATAAACCCAGAGTCTGGTTCCTGTATTAAAGGGGCTCAGTCAGATATAACCAGAATCTTGTTCCTTTATCAATGGGGTTCAGACAGATAAACCCAGTGTCTTGTTCCTGTATTAAAGGGGTTCAGTCAGATAAACCCAGTGTCTGGTTCCTGTATTCAAGGGGTTCAATCAGATAAACCAAGAGTCTGATTCCTGTATTAATGGGGTTCAGTCAGATAGACCCAGTGCCCGCTTCCTGTATTAAAGGGGTTCAGACAGATCAACCCGGAGTCAGGTTCCAGTATTAATGGGGTTCAGTCAGATAATCCCAGAGTCTGGTTCCTGTATTAAAGGGGTTCAGTCAGATAAACCCACAGTCTGGTTCCAGTATTAAAGGGGTTCAATCAGATAAACCGAGAGTCTGGTTCGTGTATTAAAGGGGTTCAATCAGGTAAACCCAGAGTCTGGGTCCTGTATTAAAGTGGTTCAGTCAGATAAACCCAGAGTCATGGTTCCTGTATTAAAGGGGTCCAGTCAGATAGTCCCAGAGTCTGGTTCCTGTATTAATGTGGTTCAGCCAGATAAACCCAGAGTCTTGTTCCTGTATTAAAGGGGTTCAGTGAGAATAAACTCAGAGTCTGGTTCCTGCATTAAAGGGGTTTAGTCAGATAAACCCAGAGTCTAGTTCCTGTATTCATGAGGTTCAGTCAGATACACCCAGAGTCTGGTTCCTGTATTAGAGGGGTTAAATCAGATCATCCCAGAGTCTGGGACCTGTATTAAAGGGGTTCAGTCAGATAAACCCACAATGTGGTTCCTGTATTAAAGGGGTTCAGTCAGATAATCCCAGAGTCTAATTCCTTTATTAAAGGGGTTCAGTCAGATAAACCCAGAGTCTGATTCCTGTACTAAAGGGGTTCAGTCAGATAATACCAGAGTCTGATTCCTGTATTAAAGGGGTTCAGTCTGATAAACTCAGAGTCTGATTCCTGTATTAAAGGGGTTCAGTCAGATATACCCAGAGTCTGGTTCTTGTATTAAAGGGGTTCAGACCGATAAACCCCGAGTCTTGTTCCTGATTTAAAGGGGTTCAGTGAGAATAAATCCAGAGTCTGGTTCCTGTATTAAAGGGGTTCAGTCAGATATACCCAGAGCCTGGTTTTTGTATTAAAGGCATTCAGTGAGAATAAACCCAGAGTCTGGTTCCTGTATTAAAGGGGTTCAGTCAGATAAACCCAGAGTCTCATTCCTGTATTAAAGGGGTTCAGTCAGATAAACTCACAGTCTGGTTCCTGTATGAAAGGGGTTCAGTCAGATAAACCCAAAGTCTTGTACCTGTCTTAAAGGGGTTCAGTGAGAATAAACCTAGAGTCTGGTTCCTGTATTAGAGGGGTTAAATCAGATCATCCCAGAGTCTGGGACCTGTATTAAAGGGGTTCAGTCAGATAAACCCACAATGTGGTTCCTGTATTAAAGGGGTTCAGTCAGATAATCCCAGAGTCTAATTCCTTTATTAAAGGGGTTCAGTCAGATAAACCCAGAGTCTGATTCCTGTACTAAAGGGGTTCAGTCAGATAAAACCAGAGTCTGATTCCTGTATTAAAGGGGTTCAGTCAGATAAACTCAGAGTCTGATTCCTGTATTAAAGGGGTTCAGTCAGATATACCCAGAGTCTGGTTCTTGTATTAAAGGGGTTCAGACCGATAAACCCCGAGTCTTGTTCCTGATTTAAAGGGGTTCAGTGAGAATAAATCCAGAGTCTGGTTCCTGTATTAAAGGGGTTCAGTCAGATATACCCAGAGCCTGGTTTTTGTATTAAAGGCATTCAGTGAGAATAAACCCAGAGTCTGGTTCCTGTATTAAAGGGGTTCAGTCAGATAAACCCAGAGTCTCATTCCTGTATTAAAGGGGTTCAGTCAGATAAACCCACAGTCTGGTTCCTGTATGAAAGGGGTTCAGTCAGATAAACCCAGAGTCTTGTACCTGTCTTAAAGGGGTTCGGCGAGAATAAACCTACAGTCTGGTTCCTGTATTAAAGGGGGTCAGTCAGATATACCCAGAGCCTGGTTCCTGTATTAAAGGGGTTCAGACAGATAATCCCAGATTCCGGTTCCTGTATTAAAGGGGTTCAGTCAGAAAAACCAAGAGATTGTTTCCTGTATTAAAGGGGTTCAGTGAGAATAAACCCAGAGTCTGGTTCCTGTATTAAAGGGGTTCAGTCAGATAAACCCAGAGTCTGGTTCCTGTATTAAAGGGGTTCAGTCAGATTAAACCAGAATCTTGTTCCTTTATTAAAGGGGTTCAGATAGATAAACCCAGAGTCTTGTTGCTGTATTAAAGGTGTTCAGTCAGATAAACCCAGTGTCTGGTCCTGTATTCAAGGGGTTCAGTCAGATAAACCCAGAGTCTGATTCCTGTATTAATGAGGTTCAGTCAGATAAACCCAGTGCCTGGTTCCTGTATTAAAGGTGTTCAGTCAGATAAACCCAGAGTCTGGTTCCTGTATTAAAGGGGTTCAGTCAGATCAACCCGGAGTCTGGTTGCTGTATTAATGGGGTTCAGTCAGATAATCCCAGAGTCTAATTCCTGTATTAAAGGGGTTCAGTCAGATAAAACCACAGTCTGGTTCCATTATTAAAGGGTTCAATCAGATAAACCGAGAGTCTGTTTCCTGTATTAAAGGTGTTCAATCAGGTAAACCCAGAGTCTGGGTTCTGTATTAAAGGGGTTTAGTCAGATAAATCCATGAGTCTGGTTCCTGTATTAAAGGGGTTCATTCAGATAAACCCAGAGACTGGTTCTTGTATTAAAGGGGTTCAGTCAGATAAACCCAGAGTCTGGTTCCTGTATTAAAGGTGTTCAGTCAGATATTCCCAGAGCCTGGTTCCTGTATTAAAGAGGTTCAGTCAGATAAACCCACCGTCTGGTTCCTGTATTAAAGGGGTTCAGTCAGATATACCCAGAGTCTTGTTCCTGTATTAAAGGGGTTCAGACAGATAAACCCAGAGTCTGGTTCCTGTATTAAAGGGGTTCAGTCAGGTAAACCCAGAGTCTTGTTCCTGTCTTAAATGGCTTCAGTGAGAATGAACCCAGAGTCTGGTTCCTGTATTAAAGGGGTTCAGTCAGATAAACCCAGAGTCAGATTCCTGTATTAATGGGGTTCAGTCAGATAAACCCAGTGCCTGGTTCCTGTCTTAAAGGGTTCAGTGCGAATAAACCCAGAGTCTGGTTCCTGTATTAAAGGGGTTCAGTCAGATATACCCAGAGCCTGGTTTCTGTATTAAAGGGGTTCAGACAGATAAACCCAGATTCTGGTTCCTGTATTAAAGGGGTTTAGTCAGATAAACCCAGAGTCTGGTTCCTGTATTAAAGGCGTTCAGTCAGATAAACCCAGAGTCTGGGTCCTGTATTAAAGGGGTTCAGTCAGATAAACCCAGAGTCATGGTTCCTGTATTAAAGGGGTTCAGTCAGAGAGTCCCAGAGTCTGGTTCCTGTATTAAAGGGGTGCAGCCAGATAAACCCAGAGTCTTGTTCCTGTATTGCAGGGGTTCATTGAGAATAAACTCAGAGTGTGGTACCTGTATTAAAGGGGTTTAGTCAGATACACCCAGAGTCTGGTTCCTGTATTAGAGGGGTTCAATCAGATAAACCCAGAGTCTGGCTCCTGTACTAAAGGGGTTCAGTCAGAAAAACACACAGTCTGGTTCCTGTATTAAAGGGGTTCAGTCAGATAATCCCAGAGTTTAATTCCTTTATTAAATGGGTTCAGTCAGATAAACCCAGAGTCTGATTCCTGTACGAAAGGGGTTCAGTCAGATAAACCCAGAGTCCGATTCCTGTATTAAAGGGGTTCAGTCAGATCAACCCAGAGTCTGGTTCCTGTATTAAAGGGGTTCAGTCAGATAAACCCACAGTCTGGTTCCTGTATTAGAGGGGTTCAGTCAGATATACCCAGAGTCTGGTTCCTGTATTAAAGGGGTTCAGACAGATAAACCCGAGTCTGGTTCCTGTATTAAAGGGGTTCAGTCACATAAACCCAGATTCTTGTTCCTGTCTTAAAGGGGTTCAGTGAGAATAAACCCAGAGTCTGGTTCCTGTATTAAAGGGGTTCAGTGAGAATAAATCCAGAGTCTGGTTCCTGTATTAAAGGGTTTCAGACAGATAAACCCAGAGTCTGGTTCCAGTATTAAAGGGGTTCAGTCAGATATACCCAGAGCCTGGTTCCTGTATTAAAGGGTTTCAGACAGATATACCCAGAGTCTTGTTCCTGTATTAAAGGGGTTCAGTCAGAATAAACCCAGAGTCTGGTTCCTGTATTAAAGGGTTTCAGTCAGATAAACCCAGAGTCTGGTTCCTGTATTAAAGGGGTTTAGTCAGATAAACCCAGAGTCTGGTTCCTGTATTAAAGGCTTTCAGTCAGATAAACCCAGAGTCTGGTTCCTGTATTAAAGGGGTTCAGTCAGATACACCCAGATTCTGGTTCCTGTATCAATGGGGTTCAATCAGATAAACCCAGAGTCTTGGTCCTTTATTAAAGGGGTTCAGACAGATAAACCCACAGTCTGGTTCCTGTATTAAAGGGGTTCAGTCAGATAAACCCAGAGTCTGGTTCCTGTATTAAAGGGGTTCAATCAGATAATCCCAGAGTCTGATTCCTGTATTAAAGGGTTTCAGTCAGATAAACCCAGAGTCTGGTTCCTGTATTAAAGGGGTTCAGTCAGATTAACCCAGAGTCTGTTTTCTGTATTAAAGGGGTTCAGTCAGATAAACCCAGAGTCTGGTTCCTGTATTGAAGGGGTTCAGTGAACATGTTCAGCCAGGTGGAGAAGGATGGAGATTGGAGGAGAAACTGGCAGCCAAAGAGAATATGTGTTTTTGGGGGCTGCAATGTAACTACATTAATATTAAAAGAGAATTTTTCCTTAAAAGGTGTCTGCAATTCAGTTGTCTGGGCCCCAAGGTCTGGAAAACTGATCTCATTTTCCTCCTCTGACTGCATATCTCCAGATGTGGCTTGGTATCAAATTCTCTTTTAGCATGTTCCTTTGAAACACCTTGGGACATTTATAAAACACCTTTAACATTATAAAATATAACTTGTTCATGACGAGGTTCAGGAACAAGTCTGGATTCCTGTCATTATTCAGTTGCTATCTCGATGTGTGAATACTATTTCTATGTTCCTGCATCTTCTCTCCGTGTCCGTGTAAGGGTCTCCACCCTCGAAGAAGTTGAATTGCTCTGCTTGTTCATGCCAAAACCACTTCCACCCCAGGAAAGGTGAAGGGAGATCACGCACTCCCTCCCTCCTGATCCCTCTCCCCACACCTCCCCTTCCCCTAATGCCCAATCACCAGAAAGGCTGACTGGATGGTCATTCCTGGCCTCCGGAGGTTCCCACAGTCACAGATACCAGTCTTCAGCCAATCTCATTCACTTCTCACATCGGGAGACTTACTGCCTGCAGACAGCATGACCTCTGTTCAGGCAGTGACTACCAGAGTCATTAAACATCAGACTGTAGATCCACTCATTTCAGCATCGGTCTATCTTTAATTAGACCTTGCATCAACAACAATATGCAGAAAAGTAAAAAATACACCTGACAGAAACGTATAGACACATTCAGAAAATATTTACATTAGAAGTTTTATACAAACTTTGACAAATATGACCACTCACTGTTTGGCGCAAAAAACATCTAAAAAAGACAAAATTAAAATATACCGGACTTAGGCTCAGTGCTGGGGAAACTCAGTTTGTGCTGGACAGTCCCGTTCCCCAGAAGGTTTAGTTCTCCAGCCGCTCCATCCTGATGCTCAGGTGCTGCTGTCACAAGGCCCCGTGCTCCATCTGAACAGGTCACCTCTGTGACAACTTAAGATGCTCCATTTTGAGTGATCTGGTGTCTATTTTGTTTCCTAGGAGAGAAAATCCAGCAGAGTTCAGGTGACATTAAAAGAATCCAACACTTTGGACAAGTGTGTAAAGGAGCCGTTCAGGAGCACAGACCGATTAAATTACACTCAACATCCTGGGTACCAATGACAGCTGGAAAATGGGTCACAGGAGCTGCACGGTGATGGAGCACAGAGTGTAGAGGAGAGGAAGCTTATAGGGGAGGCAATGGTCAAGAGCTGGACACTCCACAGGAGCTGTGCTGACCGACAGAGGGAGGGCCAGAGGACAGAGTTAGAGAATCCTGCAATAGTCCCTCCTCCCACTGTGAGGGGTGTAGATGGGGACAGGCGGTGAACACGGAGATGTGGATATTGAGTGAGTGAAGGGAATCCGAGATGGCCTTCCCAGTGACTGAATCATCTAATATCCGGGTTAAAGGGCGGTGGTTTGGAAAGTGTAGGAGGAGCCTGAACAACAACAACTTGCCTTTATATAGAACCTTAAACAGAACATATCCTATGTGCTTATGCAACAAAATTTGACACTGAGCTACATAAGGGTTCAGGCAGTGGGGTAGGCTTTAAGGAGCAAATGGTGTTGTTGGGAGGTAAGGAAGAGAGACAGACACAGACAGGCAGAGGCTGAGGGAGGGAATTCCAGAGTTCGGGCCCAGGCAGCTAAAGGCTCAGCCACCAATGATGCAGCGATGGAAAATCTGGGATTCTGAAGACACCAGAATTGGAGGAGTGCAGAGATCTGAGGGTTGTGGGGCTGAAGGAGGTTACACATGGGGAGGAGTGAGGCCACAGAATGTTTGATAAAAGGATGAGAATGTTAAAATCGGTCTATCTCAGTCCTAAATAAATTCAAGGATGAACAGCAGCAGATTTACAATCAAACCCTTGTGGCACGGGGACCCCCCAAACAACAGGGGAGTGGGGGGAAGTGGGGGAGATACCAAAATGAGTGAGTGAGTGCGGAACTGTGTGAAGTGCTGTCTTTCAGCTGAGATGTTAAACTGCCTGCTCGGCTGTCTAGCAGCCTCCTGTGCAGTGAAGTGTTTGGGCTCAGCACGCCGAAATTATTCACCGAAAACCGGTTTCTGGTTGTCTGGGCTGTAGCTTGGCCGGAGGGGCACAGCTGCCGTTCTCTGTAGCCGTCAGAGCCCTGTAACTGGTTGGTGACCGCGCCTCAATCCAACCTTGCGGCCCAGTGGGTGCAGGAGGCCCGGTGTTCATCGGGAGGTTTCACCATTTTCCCGGGCTCGGTTGGTGTCGGTAACCCAATATAGTACCACTGGGGGCTCTGCTCTTTCCAACAAGCCTGACCACGATCACACATGTGGTTTTGGAGGAAAAGACTTCAGACCACAGGCATGAAAAATCCCGTTATAAGGATTATAAGCCTTATAATATAAGCCTCCCCTGGTTTTGGCAGCGTTTGACGCCGCTTGTGCCCCACCAGCACCTTCCGATGCAGCAAAATGTCCAGACACAGGTCGCCAAAATTATTCACCGAAACCGCTTTCCGGTCTCTGGGCTCTAGCTCGGCCAGGCAATGTGCTGTGGGCAGCGCACAGCTACCGTTTTCCATAGCCGGCCAAGCCATAAGACCATAAGATGCAGGGGCAGAAATAGGCCATTCAGCCCATCGAATCTGCTCTGCCACTCAATGAGATCATGGCTGATCTGATAATCCTCAACTCCACTTTCCTGCCTTTTCCCCATAACCCCCGATTCCCTTTCTGATTAAAAATCTATCTCAGCCTTAAATATACTTAACGACCCAGCCTCTACAGCCCTCTGCAGATTCACTACCCTCAGAGAAGAAATTCCTCCTCATCTCTGTATTAAATGGGCGACCCCTTGCTCTGAGATTATGCCCTCTGGTCCTAGACTCTCCCACAAGGGGAAACAACCTCTCAGCATCTACCCTGTCAAGACCCCGAAGAATCTTTAATGTTCAAATATGGTTGCCTCTCATTCTTCTAAATTCCAATGTGTACAGGCCCAACCTACTCAACCTCTCCTCATAACAAAAGCCCCACAAGCAGCTGTTGACTATGTCTGGCCTGGAGCTATGGCCCAGAAAGCAGTACTCGGTCTCTGTGCCACCCCACAGCCAGGCAGAGAGCCAACGGCAGGGCACTCGCACCGGACTGCGCAGCTCGGTCAGCACTTGTACTCACCGCTTGAGCGAGCCAATCCGATCGTCCAGCCCGGAGTTATGGCCTGGAAAGCAGTACTCGGTCTCTGTTCAGCCCCATAGAGAGAGCCAGTGATGGGGCATTGACACCGGGCTCTGCAGCTCCCAGAGCCCTTCCATCTGCTGTTTAAAGTGAACCAATCTGGCTTCCCACCCTGGAGTTACGGCCTGGAAAGTGGCACTCAGTCTCTGCGCTGTCCCACGGCCGGGCAGAGAGCCAGCCACCAGGCACCGGTACCCAAGTCCACAGCTCGCTGGGCACCAGTACCCAAGTCCACAGCTCTCTGGGCACCAGTACCCAAGTCCACAGCTCACTGGGCACCGGTACCCAAGTCCACAGCTCACCGGGCACCAGCACCCAAGTCCACAGCTCACTGGGCACTGGTACCCAAGTCCACAGCTCACTGGGCACCGGTACCCAAGTCCACAGCTCACTGGGCACCTGTACCCAAGTCCACAGCTCTCTGGGCACCTGTACCCAAGTCCACAGCTCGCCGAGCACCATTGATCACAGGACTAAGCCCAGTGAACCTTTGTTACAATGCCTCCAAGTCACATATAACCTGCCTTGGAGAAGCACACCAAAACTATACACAGTCCTCCGGGTTTGGTTCTATCCATGCCCTATATAAAGTGCAGTGAATCTTCCTTACTCTTCTACTCCAAACACTTGCAATAAAGGCTAACATCCTATTTGCCTTCCAAATCATCCACATGTTAACTTGGTGATTTGTGTATAAATCCTTCCAAATGTCTTTAACTGATCTCCTGCCTTGGAAAAATATTCTACTTTTCCATTTTCCAAATGTTCACAATTCCCACATTATACTCCATCTGCCTCCATTTTTGCCCAATTACTTCACCGGCCTATATCTCTTTGCAGCCTCTTTGTATCCTCCTCAGTTTACTTTCCCATTGAGCTTTGTATCATCAGCAAAATTGGACATATTACACTCTATCCCCTCACCTAAGTCATTGATCTAGATTGTGAATAACTGATGGTTCAGCACTAGTTACATTGTGAGCCCTAATCTTGTGGAACAGCCTGTTGTGTGGCACCTGATCAAATTCCTTCTGAAATTCCAAATATATTCCTCATCCACTGGTTCCCCCAGGGGGATAATATTTGTTCCTTTTCAATCCATGGGGAATGTTCAGCAGCTACAGGATGACAAGCTGGAAGTGACTGGATAATGCTACTCAATGATAGGGTGGATTGAAGCATCCTCACAGCTCAGTAAATGGATAGTTTTAGATGTCAGCAACATTTAAGAAAACATTCTAAAACAAAAACAGGATTAAAATGGAAACAATGAAACATTCTTCAACTCACCATTTTTGTCGCCTTTGGAATACACAAACCACAATTCCAGAAAGCAAAACTCCAACAAAAAAACCAACAGCAACTCCAATTCCAAATCCAATTCCAAATCCAAATCCAGGCCGTGCTCCTGTACAAAGTACAGGACCTAGAGACAGAATTAAGACAATAACAGACTGGGACACACTAACAAAACTAACAGCAGAGACCTTCAGCACCTAGTGTTTCAGAACCAACCCCAGTACAAACAGATCCCTGGTTAATTCTAGTCCTGGAGGGATGTGGGAGGTTAGATACCAATAATCACACACACACCAGGCCACCCCACAGCTCCGTGCATGCACACACTGTACCACAATGTGATCGATACATGCTTTCCAATAGAGATAACTGGACACTGACCAGCAGCAGCCCCCCTTTGATTAAAGCCAACAACCTGCTGAAACAGAGAAGAGGAATTTCAAAAAATAACTTCTTCTTTGGCTGGGAATGCCATGAGGTTGGATGGGTCACCTGTTTGCACCCAGATCAATATGATTCTCCACTGAATTCAATGTTGACGATTCCCGGGGTCACTCCCTCCCGACTGTATACCACTGTGCCCACACCTCTGTTGGGTCTGTCCTGCTGGTGGGACAGGACATGCCCAGGGATGGTGATAGAGGAGTCTGAGATGTAGGGTTGATTATGTGAGTATGACTATATCACACAGCTCTCCCAACTTGGACACTAGTCCCCAGATGTTAGTGAAGGGACTTTGCAGAGTTGACGGGGCTGGGTGTGTCTTTGTTGTTTCCTGATTCGATAACTGGGTCACAACCAGTGATCCGTTCAGTTTTAGTCTGTTTTTTCTGTCTCATGGTTTGATACAAACTGATTGAATTGGCCGAGTAAGTCAGGGGACAGTTAAAAGTCAACCAGGTTAATGTGGGACTGGAGTCACATGGAGACCAGACTGGGTAAGGACGGCAGGTTTCCTTCCCTAAAGGGACATTTGTGAACCAGTTGGGGTTTTACAACAATCCAACAGCTTCAGGGTCACTTTTATTGGGACCAACTTTATATTTCCCAGATTTTAAATTTAAATTCATTATTAATTGAAGTTCCCCATAGAGGGTCTGAATTCACATTGTCTGGGTGATTAGTCCAGGCCTCTGGATCACTTGTCTAGTAACATAATCACTGCACTACCAAACCCATAACTCAGAGATTAAATACAGAACACCTGAAACAGAAACCTCTCACCTCTTACAGAGAGATGGATGTGATCAGTGTGCTCCCAGTGTAACCCTGCACCTGTTCTCTTGTAAATCTGACACTGATCCTGGTTCTGGTCTGACTTCCTGAGGTCAGAGATTAGAACTGACCAGTTGCCTTGTTCCAGTTGATCGGTGAACAACTGACAGTATACAATAAAGGGAGATCTTCTAAAGAAGGTGCAGGATCAGAGGGACCTCGGTGCATATGTACATTGGTCATTGAAGATGACTGGGCATGTCCAGAGTGCAGTTAATAAAGCATATAGTATCTTAGGGTTTATTAATAGGTGCATTGAGTACAAGAGTAAGGAGGTCATGTTAAACAAATAAGACACTAGTTAGGCCTCATCTGGAGTACTGCGTCCAGTTCTGGGTGCCATACTTGAGGAAGGATGGGAAGGTATTGGAGAGAATACAGAGGAGATTCACAAGGATAATTCCTGGGATGATGAACTGTAGCTATGACGATACATTGGAGAGGTTGGGACTGATTTCCTTGGAGAAAAGAAGGCTGAGAGGAGACTTGATAGAGGAATTCGAGATCCTGAGGGGTAAGGACAGGGTAAATAGTGAGAAACTGTTCCCACCCAGGAGAACATCAAGAACTAGAGGGTACAGATACAAAATAATTGGTAAAAGGAGTAAATGTGATATGGGGAAAGATTTTTTCACCCAGAGGGTGGTTGGAGTCTGGAACAAACTCCCTGAGAGGGTGGTGGAGGCAGGTTCGATCCAGGTATTCTAAAGGGAATAAGATTGCTCCCTGAAAAGAGTGAATGTGCAAGGTTACGGGGATAAGGCAGTGGACTGAGACTAGGCAGATTGCTCTGTCAGAGTGCCAGTGCAGACACAATGGGCCAAATGACCTCTTTCTGCACTGTAAAGATACTGTGATATCTGTACAGGTACATTATCCTGTACTCCCCCCTCACACATTCTGTGAATCAGCTGCTGCTGTCAAAATTAACTTTCAAAAGGAAATTGGATGAATTATCAAAGGGAAGGATAATTACAGGGAGAAAACAAAATTTGAAGAACTGATTTGGCCTTGCGAGTGATAAAGTCATTTCAGAAGCCGCTGGCTGATGCAGCGAGAGATCATTTGTCTCTGGGTGAATGAATTTAAAAAGGGACAAAGTGTCTCTTCCTCAAACCCGTTTCTCGATCTTGTGGTTAAAGTGATACAACCCCACCCTCTGCTGGCGGATGGACGCTACTACACAAGCGGAGGGGAAATCATCAGGGATTCAGCAAGAGAGCAGGTCAATCAAAAATGACAGGGAAAAGTGTGGTTCAGTGTCTTCAGAGGAAAGCTGTAACGTACAGGTCGGGTGAAGTAGAAATTAAGTTTTATTTTTGATTGGAAAATCAGGGGAGAGCGCCAGCGCAGTACCCCCACATCTGGAGTCACATCTCGGCCAGACTGGGTAAGGATGGCAGGGTTTCCATCCCTAAAGAGACATCAATGAACCAATTGGGGTTTTACAACAATCCAATAGCTTCACGGTCACTTTTATTGCAACTAACTTCAAATTTCCAGATTTTTATTTAATAAACTCAATTTAAATTCTTTAAGTGCTATGTTGGGATTTGAACTCTCATTCTCCGGAGCCTTAGTCTGGTAAGAGAACCACAGCACCGCCAAATCTTCCCCACATGGTACATTTGGTCACTTCACCCCACCCCTCCCCTCCTCCTCCAATACCGACCATCCGACAGTGCAGCGCTCCCTCAGTACTGACCCTCCAACAGTGCAGCGCTCCCTCAGTACTGAGCCTCAGACAGTGCAGCGCTCCCTCAGTACTGAGGCTCAGACAGTGCAGCGCTCCCTCAGTACTGAGCCTCAGACAGTGCAGCACTCCCTCAGTACTGAGCCTCAGACAGTGCAGCACTCCCACAGTAGGGATGTGGTGTTTTCTGGGAACACTAGGATTTACGCACTGAGTATTTATGGAGTGGGAATTGAGACAGTTAAACGGTTTTAACTGTTTTCTGTGTGGATCCAGGATCACACGGATTTACAGGACCAGTCGTGAACAGCAGCAGATTGTTGGAGAGGGAACCGCACAGACTCCAGTGTCTGAATGAGTGACTCCTGTTCCTGGGAACAAACTGAACACTGCAATGGGGAGGAAGGGACTGGAAGGGGCTCATTCTCACAGACTCATTCTATGGTGAAATATCACACAGCATTTCAAACCTTCCAATGTTACTACCTGTCTATCCAGCATGATCAAATGTAAGAGCTGAAAACACATGCAGCAGTTTAGAAACAGATTTACCTGGTACAGGTGTGCTTGGTACAGGTGTGTTCAGTACAGGTGTGTTCGGTACAGATGTACTCGGTACAGGTGTGTTTGGTACAGGTGTGTTCGGTACAGGTGTACTCGGTACAGGTGTGTTCGGTACAGGTGTGTTCGGTACAGGTGTACTCAGTACAGGTGTACTCGGTACAGGTGTGTTCGGTACAGGTGTGTTCGGTACAGGTGTGTTTGGGACAGGTGGACTCGGTACAGGTGTGTTCAGTACAGGTGTGTTCAGTACAGGTGTGTTCGGTACAGGTGTGTTCGGTACAGGTGTACTCGGTACAGGTGTACTCGGTACAGGTGTGTTCGGTACAGGTGTACGAACTCGCTCTAAAGAAAACATCATGTGTTTAGTATTGCGTGTGAAACAAACTGCAGAAATGTTCAAAGACTCTAACAGGCTTTAGGGAAACACATCCTGGGAGGAACGAGACTCAGGTCAATATGATTGGAAAAGGTCGGGAGCATGGTCGGCAGAGTGAAAAATCCAACAGGATTGCATTAACTGTGGGGGGTAGAATGGAAGTTTTCCAGAGTTACCCTGAGCAGGATCATTCCCAGCAGCCTACATCCCCCTGTGGAGGGAATCCCCCCAGGATCCTGGGTCTACTGGGATACACTTTCACAGTAAGTGCACTGGGTCTTGTAAAGGCTGCCTGAGAGGTGTGATATGCCCCACCTCCTGCACCCCAAAATCTGGAGACAGATGGAGCTTTTTGCTGGAGAGTGAGTGCAGCTTGATAGCTCCATTAACTCCTTCCATCACCCAGTTTGACAGCTCTGTCCTTCAGGGCTCCATCAGCTTGGTCAGTGATGGTATTACTGACCCACCCTTGGTGATGGACAGTGTTGTCTCCACTCAGCACATTCAGTGTCCGAGCCACTCTCACTGCTTCCTCCAAGTGGTGTTCAACATGGAGGAGTACTGATTCATCAGCTGAGGGAGGGCAGTAGGTGATAATCAGCAAAAGGTTTCCAGGTCCATGTTTGACCTGAAGCTGTGAGACTTCATGGGGTTCAGAGTCAATGTTGAGGATTCCCGGGACTACTCCCTCCGGACTGTATGCCACAACTCTGGTGGGTCTGTCCTGCCAGTGGGACAGAATATACCCAGGGACGGTGATAGAGGAGACTGGGATTCAGGGTTAATTCTGTGAGTATGACTCTGCCAGACAGCTTTCCCAACTTGGACACCAGTCCCCAGATGTTAGTGAGGGGACTTTGCAATGTCGACTGGCCTGGATTTGTCTGTATTGTTTCCTGTTTCGATGCCTGGGATGAAGCCAGTGATGATTTAGTTTTATTCTATTATTTCTTTCCAATGGTTTGATATCAATTCATTTTGATCTGCCCTCTGACCTCCTCGGCCAGCTTAACCAACCAGGTTACTGTGGGACTGGAGTCACGGAGACCAGACTGGGTAAGGACAGCAGGTTTCCTTCCCTAAAGGGACATTCGTCAACCAGTTGGGGTTTTACAACAATCCAACAGCTTCATGGTCACTTTTATTGCAAATAACTTTATATTTCCAGATTTTTATTTAATAAACTGAATTTAAATTCTGGAAGTGCCATGCTGGGATTTGAACTCTCATCCTCTGGATTGTTAGTCCAGGCCTCTGTATTACTAGTCTAGTAACATAACCACTGAATTACCGAACCCATACAGAGATTAAATACAGAATGTCAGAAACAGAAACCTCTCACCTGTTACAGAAAGATGGATGATATCAGTTTGCTCCCTTACAAAAGCTGCAGCTATTCTCTTGTAGATGTGACATATATACTGGTTCTGGTCTGTCTCCTTGAGGTCAGAGATCAGAACTGACCAGTTGCCTTGTCCCAGTTGATCTTTGAACAGGTTTGTTCTGTTTCTGAATCGTGGATCTTGTTCTGTCAAATCGTCGTTCCCAGCGATGAACTTGTGTAAAATTTCACTCTTGGCTGTAACCCAGACTGCCAGTAAATCTGAGACTGGGACATTCCCTTTGTAGGTACAGGGCAGCACAACCTGCTCCCCAAGGAACCCAGAAACTGGGACAGACGAGTCACCTGGAAGAGATTGAAAGTATTTATCCACAGATATAACCTCCCTGCTGGTACATTACATCCCAAGCTTCACATGGTTACACTGCGATGCTCGATTTACAAGAAACACTGATCAGTAACTCACTGCTTTCATTTCTGTGAGAAGGTTAAAGCTCAGGCATTAAGGGCCTTCAACTAAACTCAGCTTGTGCTGGAGATTTGTAAGCACAGAGCAGCTGGACAGCACTTTGAATCACATGTTTTTCATTCGTACACATGCTGGGAGAACACATCAGGATATTGGTCACCTCCCCTTGGGAGAAAAATCACAGACTGGGGGTGCACAATGTGAGGTGGAACTCAGGAACAGAAAACTGACCCTGAAATGTAAGTTTGGAATCCCAACGTCCTGATGACTCTACTCCCCATGTTCTTGGACATTCCCAGTTCTATTTGATCCCAGGAATGTCGCAGACTCCTGATCCCAGTGCTGAGGACCCTATCCCAGTCCCACGGGATCCCAGTCACCCATCCCAGTGTCACCGAGTGTTGCTCAGTGAACAAATCCCATTGTTCACATCACAGGGGTTAATCTGAAGACATTAACTGCCTTCCTTTCAGCTCTCATGATCATTATTTAATGAATAAACTATAGTTTTGGAGAAACATTTCTGAATGAACATTCCAAATCATTTCAAAATGGTCATTACGCAAAGAGCAATGAAATTCAAATTTGACATAATGTTCCACTTGAGATACCTCAATCCCACCGTGATACAACTCTGTCACCCCCTCCAGTCCCTGCAAACCTCCCGATCTCTGTAACCTCCTCCAGTCCCTACAACCCTCCCGATCTCTGTAACCTCCTCGAAACCCATACAACCCTCCCTATCTCTGTAACCTCCTCCGGCTCTAGAACCTACCCTATCTCTGTAACCTCCTCCAGCCCCTACAACCCTCCCTATCTCTGTAACCTCCTCGTCCCGACAAACCCTCGCTATCTCTGTAACAACCTCCGACCCCTATGACCCTCCCAACTCTGTAACCTCCACAAGTGCCTACAACACTCCCTATCTCTGTAGCAGCCTCCGACCCCTACAAACCTCCCCATCTCTGTAAGCTCCTCCAGCCCCTACAACCCTCCCCATCTCTGTAACCTCCTCCAGTCCCTACAACCGTCACTATCTCTGTAAACTCCTCCAGTCCCTACAACGCTCCCAATCTCGGTAACCTGCTCCAGTCCGTACAACCCTCCCTATCTCCGTAAACACCGCCGCCCCTACAACCCTCCCTATCTCTGTAACCTCCTCCAGCCCCTACAACACTCCCTATCTCTGTAACCTCCTCCAGCCCCTACAGCCTTCCCTATCACTGTAACCTCCGCCGCCCCGACAACCTTCCCCATCTCTGTAACCTCCGCTGCCCCTACAACCCTCCCTATCTCTGTTACCTCCTCCAGTCCCTACAACCTTCCCTATCTCTGTAACCTCCTCCAGCCCCTACAACATTCCCTATCTCGGTAACCTCCGCCGCCCCTACAACCCTCCCTATCTCTGTAACCTCCTCCAGACCCTACAACCCTCCCTATCTATGTAACCCCCTAGAGCCCCTACAACCCTACCTATCTCTGAAAACTCCTCCAGTCCATACAGCTATCACCACCTCTGTACCCTCCTCCAATCCCTACAACCTTCCCTATCTCTGTAACCTCCTCCAGTCCCTTCAACCCTCGCTATCTCTGTAACAACCTCCGACCCCTACGAACCAAAGAACTCTGTAGCCTCCTCCAGTCCCTACAACCCACCCTATCTCTGTAACAACCTCCGACCACTACAACCCTCCCTATCTCTGTAAACACCTCCAGTGCCTACAACCCTCCCTATCTCTGTAAACTCCTCCAGTGCCTACAACCCTCACTATCCCTATAACCTCCTCCAGTCCCTACAACCCTCTCTATCTCTGTAACCACCTCCAGCCCCTTCAAACCACACTATCTCTGTAACCTCCTCCAGCCCCTACAACACTCCCTATCTCTGTAACCTCCTCCAGTCCCTACAACCCTCCCTATATCAATAACAACCTCCGACCCCTAGAACCCTCCCTATCTCTATAACCTCATCCAGTCCATAAAACCCTCCCCATCTCTGTAACATCCTCCAGCCCCTACAAACCTCCCTATCTCTGTAACCTCCTCAAGCCGCTACAACCCTCCCTAACTCTGTAACCTCCTCCAGCCCCTACAACCCTCCCTATATCTGTACCAACCTCCGACCCGTACAACACTCCTAACTCTGTAACCTCCTGCAGAACCTTCAAACCTCCCTATCTATGAAACCTCCTCCAGTCTCTACAACCCACCCTATCTCTGAAACCTCCTCCAGCCCCTGCAACCCTCCCTATCTCAATAACCTCCTTCAGTCCATACAACTCTCCCAATCTCTGTAAACTATTCCAGTACCTGCAACCCTCCCTATCGCTGTACCAACCTCCGACCCCTACAACCCTCCCAATTCTGTAACCTCCTTTAGTCCCTACAACCCTCCCAATCTCTATAACAACCTCCGACACCTACAACCCTCCCCATATCTGTAAACTCCTCCAGACCCTACAACACTCCCTATCTCTGTAACCTCCTCAAGCCCCTAAAACCCTTCCTATCTCCGTAACATCCTCCAGCCCCTAAAACCCTCCCTATCTCTGTAACCTCCTCCAGTCCCTACAACCCTCGCTATCTCTGTAACCTCCTCCAGCCCCTACAACTTTCCCTATCTCCATAATCTCCTCCAGTCCCTACAACCCTCTCTATCTCTGTATCCTCCTCCAGACCCTACAACCCTCCCTATCTCTGTCACCTCCTCCAGGCCATACAACCCTCCCTATCTCTGTAACCTCCTCCAGAACCTTCAACCCTCCCTATCTCTGTAACCTCCTCCAGACGCTACAACCATCCTATTCTGTGTAACCTCCTGCAGCCCCTACAACCCTCGCTATCTCTATAACCTCCTTCATTCCCGACATCCCTCCATATCTCTGTAACCTCCTCCACTACCTACAACCCTCCCTATCTCTGTAATCTCCTCCAGCCATTAAAACCTTCGCTATTTCTGTACCTTCCACCGGTCCCTACAACACTCACTATTTCTGTAAACTCCTCCTGTCCCAACAACCCTCCCTATCTCTGTAACATCCTCAATTCCCTACAAACCTCCCTATCTATGTAACCTCATCCTGTCCCTACAACCCTTACTATCTCTGCAACCTCCTCCAGTCCCGACAACCCGCTCCATCGCTATAAACTTCTCCAATCCCTACAACTCTCCCTATCTCTGTAAACACCTCCAGTCCATACCACAACTATCTATGTACCCTCCTCCAGTCGCTACAACCCTCCCTATCTCTGTAACATCCTCCAGCCCCTATAACACTCCCTATCTCTGTAACCTCCACCAGTCCCTACAACCCTCCCTATCTCTGTACCCTCCTCTTGTCCCGAAAACCTCACTATCTCTGTAACCTCCTCCAGTCCCTACAGCCCCCGCTATCTCTATAACCTGATCCAGTCCCTACAAGTCTCCCTATCTCAGTAAACTCCTCCAGTCCCTACAACCCTCACGTTCTCTGTAACCTCCACCAGTCCCTACAACCCTCCCTATCTCTGTACCCTCCTCTTGTCCCGAAAACCTCACTATCTCTGTAACCTCCTCCAGTCCCTACAGCCCTCGCTATCTCTATAACCTGATCCAGTCCCTACAAGTCTCCCTATCTCAGTAAACTCCTCCAGTCCCTACAACCCTCACGTTCTCTGTAACCTCCACCAGTCCCTACAACCCTCCCTATCTCTGTAACAACCGCCGACCCCAATGACCATCCCAACTCTGTAATCTCCTCCAGTCCGTACAACCCTCCCTATATCTGTAAAAACCTCCAACTCCTACAACCCTCCCTATCTCTGTAACCTCCTCCAGACCCTACAACCCACCCTATCTCTGTAACCTCCTCCAGCCCCTACAACCCTCCCTATCTCTGCAACCTCCTCCAGCCCGTACAACACTCCCTATCTCTGTAACCTCCTCCAGCCCCTACAACCCTCCCTATCTCTGCAACCTCCTCCAGTCCCCAGAACTATTCCTATCTCTGTAACCTGCTCCAGCCACTACAACACTTCGTATCTCTGTAACCTCCTCCAGTCCCTACAACACTCCCTATCTCTGTAACCTCCTCCAGACACTACAACCCTCCCTATATCTGTAAAAACCTCCAACTCCTACAACCCTCCCTATCTCTGTAACCTCCTCCAGACCCTACAACCCACCCTATCTCTGTAACCTCCTCCAGTCCCTACAACCCTCCCTATCTCTGTAAACTCCGCCTCCCTTACAACCCTCCCTATCTCTGTAACCTTCTCCAGCCACTACAACCCTCCCTATCTCTGTAACCTCCGCCGCCCCTACAACCCTCCCTATCTTTGTAACCTGCTCCAGTCGCTACAACACTCCCTATCTCTGTAACCTCCACCAGCCCCTACAACACTCCCTATCTCTGTAACCTCCTCCAGTCCATACAACTCTCCCTATCTCTGTAACAACCTCCGACCCCTACAACCCTCCCAACTCTGTAACCTCCTCCAGCCCCTGCAACCCTCGCTATCTCTATAATCTCCTTCATTCCCGACAACCCTCCCTATCTCTGTAACCTCCTCCAGTCCCTACAACCCTCACTATCTCTGTAACCTCCACCAGTCCCTACAACCCTCCATATCTCTGTAACAACTACCGACCATTACATCCCTCCCAACTCTGTAACATCCTCCAGGCCCTACAACCCTCTCTATCTCAAACAACCTCCGACCACTACAATCCTCCCTATCTCTGTAACCTCCTCCAGTCCCTACAACCCTCCCTATCTCTGTAACCTCCTCAAGCCCCTACAACCCTCCCTATCTCTGTTACCTCCTCCAACCCCTACAACCCTCCCTATCTCTGTAACCTCCTCCACCACTACAACACTCCCTATCTCTGTAACCTTCTCAAGCCCCTAAAACCCTCCCTATCTCTGTAACCTCCGCCACCCCTACAACCCTCCCTATCTCTGTAATGTCCTTCAGCACCTACAACCCTACCTATCTCTGTAACCTCCTCCAGCCCCTACAACCCTCCCTATCTCTGTAACCTCCTCCACCCCTACAACACTCCCTATATCTGTAACCTCCTCCAGCCCCTACAACCCTCCCTATCTCTGTAACCTCCTCCAGCCCCTACAACCCTCCCTATCTCTGTTACCTCCTCCAACCCCTACAACCCTCCCTATCTCTGTAACCTCCTCCACCCCTACAACACTCCCTATCTCTGTAAACTTCTCCAGCCCCTAAAACCCTCCCTATCTCTGTAAACTCCGCCATCCCTACAACCCTCCCTATCTCCGTAACCTCCTCAAGCCCCTACAACCCTACCTATCTCTGTAACCTCCTCCAGCCCCTTTAACCCTCCCTATCTCTGTAACCTCCTCCGCCCCTACAAAACTCCCTATATCTGTAACCTCCTCCAGCCCATACAACACTCCATATCTCTGTTACCTCCTCCAGCCCCTACAACCCTCCCTATCTCTGTAACCTCCTCCAGCCCCTACAACCCTCCCTATCTCTGTAACCTCCTCAAGCCCCTACAACACTCCGAGATCTCTGCCCTTCTCCAATTCCGGCCTCTTGACCATCCCCCGATTCCCATCGCTCCACCATTGGCGGCCGTGCCTTCAGCTGCCTGGGGCCCTGAGCTCTGGAATTCTGTCCCTAAACCTCTCCGCCCCTTTCTCTCTTTCTCTCATCTTTTATGAAAATGTACGTCTTTGACTGGTGATGCTCAGTCCTAATATCTCCTTTTGCAGCTCGATGTCAAAATCTGTCTCTTTTAGGCTCCTGTGAAACGCTTTGTGGTTGTTTTACTATGTTAGAAATGCTATACAAATGCAGTCATTGTTTCTTAATATAACTGGACTCGGATTGTAACAGATTCTGGCTAAATATTCATTCACCTGGGACTGTCAACCATGTATGGAAACCAATTCTTTAACCAACTCTTAGAATTCTCTCGGGTCGAATATTTAATCACATCTCAATGTGATTACCAGAGTTTGAATTTTGCCAACATCAGTTATTGGCCAGAACAATGGGAGGAGAAACTGTCAGGAGGTTTTTTCCCCCCCCTTCCCCCGCCCTCTAACCCCACCAAGTGCCAGTCTGCAATTTGTTCCCATGTTTTGCTTTCAGAGAGGCACTGACCCCTTGTTCTGCTATTAACACCTACTGATGTCTGACCTTCATGCCATTATTAACACCTGCTTTCGTCTTTAACACAATCATTAGCACTCCATTTCTCTTGTGTCCAACACATCTTTGTCAAATCTCACCTGATCTCTCACCTATCTCTGTCCTTCTATTTTGTTCCACCCAGCCCCCACTCTCTTAAACAGTATTAAAAAAACCCAACACATTTCTAAAACAAAAAGAGAAATACCTGGAAAAACTTTCTCCCTTGGTTGTGTATACATGCATATGTAGGATTAAGATTGAGCTAAACTCATGGTAAACAAAGGACTTGCATTTCTCTAGCGTCTTTCCCCCACCTCAGGACATCCCGAAGCATTTCACAGCCAATGAAGGATTTCTTTTGCAGTGAGCTCTCTGTTATAAGAAACACAGAAGCACACAGCAAGATCCCACAAACAGCAATGTGATTATGGCCCCAGACCATCTGCTTTTTTACTGATGTTGTTGGAGGGGTAACGGAGCTAGTTTTAATTCTGTTCCCCTTGGGATCAAACCCCAGGTTTTCCAGAAAATGAAACAGGTTATCTCTATAACCTCCTCCAGTCCCAACAACCGTCCCTATCTCTGTAACCTCCTCCAGTCCCTACAAGCCTCCCTATCTCTGTACCAACCTCCGACCCCTACAACTCTCCCAACTCTGTAACCTCCTCCAGTCCCTACAACCCTCCCTATCACTATAACAACCTCCGACGCCTACAACCCTCCCCATCTCTGTAAACTCCTCCAGACCCTACAACACTCCCTATCTCTGTAACCTCCTCAAGCCCCAAGAACCCTCCCTATTTCTGGAACCTCCTCCAGTAACTACAACGCCACCTATCTCTGTAACCTCATCCAGCCCAAGCAACCCTCCCTATCTCTGTAACCTCCTCCAGCACCTACAACCATCCCTATCTCTGTAAGCTCCTCCAGTCCCTACAACCCTCCATATCTCTGTAACAACCTCCGACCCCTACAACCCTCCCAGCTCTGTAACCTCCTCCAGTCTCTACAACGCTCCCTATCTCTGTAACCTCCTCCAGCCCCTGCAACCCTCCATATCTCTGTTGCCTCCTCCAGCACCTACAACCCTCCCAATCTCTGTAACCTCCTCCAGTCCCTACAACCCTCCCTATCTCTGTAAACTCCGCCTCCCCTACAACCCTCCCTATCTCTGTAACCTTCTCCAGCCACTACAACCCTCCCTATCTCTGTAACCTCCGCCGCCGCTACAACCCTCCCTATCTTTGTAACCTGCTCCAGTCGCTACAACACTCCCTATCTCTGTAACCTCCACCAGCACCTACAAACCTGCCTATCTCTGTAACCTCCTCCACCCCTACGACCCACCCTATCTCTGTAATGTCTGCCGCACCTACCACCCTCCCTATCCCTGTAACCTTCTCCAGCGTCTACAACACTCCCTATCTCTGTAACCTCCTCCAGTCCCTACAACCCTCCCTATCTATTTAACATCCTCCAGCCCCTACAACCCTCCCTATCTCTGTAACCTCCGCCGCCACTACAACCCTACCTATCTCTGCAAACTTCTCCAGTCCCTACAGCCATCACTATCTCTGTACTCTCCTCCAATCCCTACAACCTTCCCTATCTCTGTAACCTCCTCCAGTCCCTTCAACCCTCGCTATCTCTGTAACAACCTCCGACCACTACGACCCAACCAACTCTGTAACCTCCTCCAGTCCCTACAACCCTCCCTATCTCTGTAACAACCTCCGACCCCTACAAACTTCCTATCTCTGTAAACACCTCCAGTCCCTACAACCCTCCATATCTCTGTAACAACCTACGACCCCTACAAACCTCCCAACTCTGTAACCTCCTCCAGGCCCTACAACCCTCCCTATCTCTGTAACCAACTCCAGCCCCTACAACCCTCCCTATTTCTGTAACCTACTCCAGCACCTACAACCCTCCCTATTTCTGTAACCTCCTCCAGCCTCTACAACCCTCCCTATCTCTGTAACCTCCTCCAGCACCTGCAACCATCCCTATCTCTGTAACCTCCTCCAGTCCCTACAACCCTCCATATCTCTGTAACAACCTCCGACCCCTACAACCCTCCCAACTCTGTAACCTCCTCCAGTCTCTACAACACTCTCTATCTCTGTAACCTCCTCCAGCCCCTGCAACCCTCCCTATCTCTGTTGCCTCCTCCAGCACCTACAACCCTCCCAATCTCTGTAACCTCGTCCAGTCCCTACAACCCTCCCTATCTCTGTAAACTCCGCCGCCCCTACAACCCTCCCTATCTCTGTAACCTCCACCAGCCCCTACAAACCTGCCTATCTCTGTAACCTCCTCCACCCCTACGACCCACCCTATCTCTGTAATGTCTGCCGCATCTACAACCCTCCCTATCCCTGTAACCTTCTCCAGCGTCTACAACACTCCCTATCTCTGTAACCTCCTCCAGTCCCTACAATCCTCACTATCTCTGTAAACTCCACCAGCCCCTACAACCCTCCCTATCTCTGTAACCTCCTCCAGTCCATACAACTCTCCCTATCTCTGTAACAACCTCCGACCCCTACAACCCTCCCAACTCTGTAACCTCCTCCAGCCCCTGCAACCCTCGCTATCTCTATAATCTCCTTCATTCCCGACAACCCTCACTATCTCTGTAACATCCTCAATCCCCTACAACACTCCCTATCTCTGTAACCTCCTCCAGTCCCTACAACTCTCCCTATCTCAGTAAACTCCTCCAGTCCCTACAACCCTCACTATCTCTGTAACCTCCACCAGTCCCTACAACCCTCCCTATCTCTGTAACAACCTCCGAACCCTACGACCATCCCAACTCTGTAACATCCTCCACTCCTTACAACCCTCCCTATCTCTGTAACATCCTCCATCCCCTACAACACTCCCTATCTCTGTAACCTCCTCCAGTCCCTACAACTCTCCCTATCTCAGTAAACTCCTCCAGTCCCTACAACCCTCACTATCTCGGTAAACTCCTCCAGTCCCTACAACCCTCCCCATCTCTGTAAACTCCTCCAGACCCTACAACACTCCCAATCTCTGTAACCTCCTCAAGCCCCTAGAACCCTCCCTATTTCTGTAACCTCCTCCAGTAACTACAACGCTACCTATCTCTGTAACCTCATCCAGCCCAGGCAACCCTCCCTATCTCTGTAACCTCCTCCAGTCTCTACAACTCTCCCTATCTCTGAAAGCTCCTCCAGCCCCTGCAACCCTCCCCATCTCTGTTGCCTCCTCCAGCCCCTACAACCCTCCCTATCTATGTAACCAACTCCAGTCCCTACATCCCTCCCTATCTCAATAACCTCCTCCAGTCCATACAACTCTCCTAATCACTGTACACTATTCCAGTGCCTAGAACCCTCCCTATCGCTGTACCAACCTCCGACCCCTAAAACCCTCCCAACTCTGTAACCTCCTTTAGTCCCTACAAACCGCCCTATCTCTATAACAACCTCCAACCCCTACAACCCTCCCCATCTCTGTAAACTCCTCCAGACCCTACAACACTCCCCATCTCTGTAACCTCCTTTAGTCCCTACAACCCTCCCTATCTCTATAACAACCTCCGACCCCTACAACCCTCCCCATCTCTGTAAACCCCTCCAGACCTAACAACACTCCCTATCTCTGTAACCTCCTCAAGCCCCAAAAACCCTCCCTATCTCTGTAACAACCTCCGACCCCTACAACCCTCCCAACTCTGTAACCTCCTCCAGTATCTACAACACTCCCTAACTCTTTAACCTTCTCCAGCACCTGCAACACTCCCTATCTATGTTGCCTCCTCCAGCCCCTACAACCCTCCCTAACTCTGTAACATTCTCCAGCCCCTACAACCCTCCCTATCTCTGTAACCTCCGCTGCCCATACAAACCTCCCTATCTCTCTAACCTTCTCCAGCCCGTACAACCCTCCCTATCTCTGTAACCTCTTCTAGTCCCTGCAAACCTCCCTATCTCTGTAAACTCCGCTGCACCTACAACCCTCCCTATCTCTGTAACCTCCTCCAGGCCCTACAAACCTCCTTATCTCAGTAACCTCCTCCAGTCCCTACAACCCTCCCTATCTCCGTAAACTCCGCAGCCCCTACAGCACTCCCTATCTCTGTTACCTCCTCCAACCCCTACAACTTTCCCTATCTCTGTAACCTCCTCCGCCCCTACAACACTCCCTATCTCTGTAACCTTCTCCAGCCCCTACAACCCTCCTTATCTCTGTAACCTCTGCCGCCCCTACAACCCTCCCTATCTCTGTAAACTCCTCCAGCCCCTACAACCCTACCTACCTCTGTAACCTCCTCCAATCCCTACAACACTCCCTATCTCTGTAACAAGCTCCGAGCCCTAAAACCCTCCCAACTCTGTAACCTCTTCCAGTCTCTACAACCGTCCCTATCTCTATAACCTCCTCCAGCCCCTGCCACCCTCCCTATCTCTGTAACCTCCTCCAGCCCCTACAACCCTCCCTATCTCTATAACCTCCTCCAGTCCCTACAACGCTCCCTATCTCTGTAACCCCCTCCTGCCCCTACAACCCTCGCTATCTCTGTAACAACCTCTGACCATTACATCCCTACCAACTCTGTAACATCCTCCAGTCCCTACAACCCTCTCTATCTCTAACAGGCTCCGACCCCTACAACCCTCCCTATCTCTGTAAACACCTCCAGCCCCTACCATATCTCTGTAACCTCCTCCAGTCCCTACAACCCTCCCTATCTCTGTAACCTCCTCCGCCCCTACAACCCTCCCTATCTCTGTAACCTCCTCCAGCCGCTACAACCCTCCCTATTTCTGTAACCTCCTCCAGCCCCTACAACACCTCGAGATCTCTGCCCTTCTCCAATTCCGGCCTCTTGACCATCCCCCGATTCACATCGCTCCACCATTTGCGGCCGTGCCTAAAGCTGCCTGGGGCCCTGAGCTCTGGAAATCCCTCCCTAAACCTCTCCGCCCCTTTCTCTGTTTCTCTCATCCTTTATGAAAATGTACATCTTTGACTGGTGATGCTCATTCCTAATATCTCCTTTTGCAGCTCGATGTCAAAATCTGTCTCATTTAGGCTCCTGTGAAACGCTTTGTGGTTGTTTTACTATGTTAGAAATGCTATACAAATGCAGTCATTGTTTCTTAATATAACTGGACTCTGATTGTAACAGATTCTGGCTAAATATTCATTCACCTGGGACTGTCAACCATGTATGGAAACCAATTCTTTAACCAACTGTTAGAATTCTCTCGAGTCGAATATTTAATCACATCTCAATGTGATTACCAGAGTTTGAATTTTGCCAACATCAGTTATTGGCCAGAAAAATGGGAGGAGAAACTGTCAGGAGGTTTTTCACCCCCCTTCCCCCGCCCTCCACCCCCACCAAGTGCCAGTCTGCAATTTGTTCCCATGTTTCGCTTTCAGAGAGGCACTGACCCATTGTTCTGCTATTAACACCTACTGATGTCTGACCTCATGCCATTATTAACACCTGCTTTCGTCTTTAACACAATCATTAGCACTCCATTTCTCTTGTGTCCAACACATCTTTGTCAAATCTCACCTGAGTTTTCACCTATCTCTGTCCTTCTATTTTGTTCCACCCAGCCCTCACTCTCTTAAACAGTATTAAAAAACACAAAACAAAAACACAATTACCTGGAAAAACTAGGCAGGTCTGGCAGCATCGGTGCAGAAGAATCAGTCAACGTTTCGAGTCTTCATGACCCTTCGGCAGAACCCAACAAAAACCCAACACATTTCTAAAACAAAAACAGAAATACCTGGAATAACTTTCTCCAGGTATTCCTGTTTTTGTTTTGGATTTCCAGCATCCACAGTTCTTTCCTTTGACCATCACATTTCTACATCTCTTCAGCTCTGGAGAAGAGCCATACGGACTTAAAATGTTAACTCTGTCTTTTCTCTGCGCAGCGCACTGCCAAACATCCTGAGTTTTTCTAGCACGTTCTGTTTCTGCCAGGAGACACGTTGGATGTGCCCCCAAATCTGGTGCGAATACTGGGGGTTGGCCAGAATATCGGGAGCGCCCCCCACCCAGTAACATTTAATGATTTGAGCTTGTCTCGGTCGGTCTGTTCCCTTTCTAGCGTTCACTTCTTAAACAGTTAAATCCTCAAGACAGCGGTGATGTCAACTCTGGAGGGTGGATGAGAAGCAACTCAGTTCAACGTACATCCTGGGTACCGTGTAATATAACTCACACGGAAAAGGTAGACAATATACCAGGGAACAGCTCCCTTAAGCTCAGAAGTCACAGGACAGTCGGGAGTCCAACATCTACAGACACCTTGTCGGATCAGCTCCAGCCTACAATAAGTCAGGCTGTCTGAATCGATAACTGTAATCGTCACTATACGATTGATGCCTGAGTAATAACCTTGCATTTGGACTATACACTCGAGCCTGAATCACGGGGAGTTATTTAACTGCGTGCGCAGGTTTCCCCCAACACCTTCAGAGTGCAAATAAGACCACACAGTGGGAGTTGCCCCCGCAGGTTAGCAAGGCAAGGCAAAAATCAAACCAAAAACTAGTGATTATTTCTGGAGGGATAGAATTGAAAAGTAGGGAAGTGACATTAAGCCTGCATCAAAACTTGGTTGGACAGCACTGAGATTACCACGAGCAGTTCTGGTCACCATATTACAGAAAGGACATCGAGATACTGGAGAGGGAAGATTTACAATGATGATCCCAGAAATGTGAGGGTAAACTCACATGAGTTTATATGAGGACAGGATGGACGGGCTGGGTCTTTGTTCTCTAGAAAAGAGAAGGCTGAGGGGGGTGACCTCATCGAGGTATTTAAAATTCAGAAAGGTTTGGATGGAGTGGATACAGAGGGAGTGTTTCCTCTGGTGGGAGGGGAGACCAGAACTAGGGGTCATCCATATAAGATCCTCACTAATAAATCCAATGGGTAATTCCGGAGAAACGTCTTTACCCAGAGAGTGGAGGGGAATGTGGAACTCGCTCCCACAGGGAGTGGTAGAAGTGAATAGTGTCGATGTAGTTAAGGGGGAAGCTGGATAAACACATGAGGGAGAAAGGAATAGAAGGATATGGCGATGGGGTGAGATGGGGTGAGATGGGAGAAGGCTCGTGTGGAGCAGAAACACCAGCACGGATCAGATGGGCTGAATGGCCTGTTTCTGTGCCGCATATATGAAATCCTGTGTCATCAAATCCTGTCTATGTCACTGTACAAAGTGCCTTCTCTTATCCAGGAGTAACGGAGCTAGTTTTAATTCTGTTACCCTTGGGATCAAACCCCAGGTTTTCCACAAAATGAAACCAGTGACCAGGCTGACATCAATAAATTCCTTTAAATGTACAATACAGGCTCTGCCCATGGTGTCAAGATAAGGCAATGGCAGAGAGTGTGGGGACGAGGTGGAATTGAAGAGAGAGGGAGCCTCCTCACTAACACTGTGCCTTTGTGTAAGATACCCTTGGTTGTGTATACATGCATATGTAGGATTAAGATTGACCTAAACTCATGGTAAACAAAGGACTTGCATTTCTCTAGCGCCTTTCCCCCACCTCAGGACATCCCGAAGCATTTCACAGCCAATGAAGGATTTCTTTTGCAGTGAGCTCACTGTTATAAGAAACACAGAAGCACTCAGCAAGATCCCACAAACAGCAATGTGATTATGGCCCCAGAGCATCTGCTTTTTTACTGATGTTGTTGGACGGGTAACGGAGCTAGTTTTAATTCTGTTCCCCTTGGGATCAAACCCCAGGTTTTCCAGAAAATGAAACAGGTTATCTCTATAACCTCCTCCAGTCCCAACAACCGTCCCTAACTCTGTAACCTCCTCCAGTCCCTACAAGCCTCCCTATCTCTGTACCAACCTCCGACCCCTACAACTCTCCCAACTCTGTAACCTCCTCCAGTCCCTACAACCCTCCCTATCACTATAACAACCTCCGACGCCTACAACCATCCCCATCTCTGTAAACTCCTCCAGACCCTACAACACTCCCTATCTCTGTAACCTCCTCAAGCCCCAAGAACCCTCCCTATTTCTGGAACATCCTGCAGTAACTACAACGCCACCTATCTCTGTAACCTCATCCAGACCAAGCAACCCTCCCTATCTCTGTAACCTCCTCCAGCACCTACAACCATCCCTATCTCTGTAACCTCCTCCAGTCCCTACAACCCTCCATATCTCTGTAACAGCCTCCGACCCCTACAACCCTCCCAGCTCTGTAACCTCCTCCAGTCTCTACAACGCTCCCTATCTCTGTAACCTCCTCCAGCCCCTGCAACCCTCCCTATCTCTGTTGCCTCCTCCAGCACCTACAACCCTCCCAATCTCTGTAACCTCCTCCAGTCCCTACAACCCTCCCTATCTCTGTAAACTCCGCCTCCCTTACAACCCTCCCTATCTCTGTAACCTTCTCCAGCCACTACAACCCTCCCTATCTCTGTAACCTCCGCCGCCCCTACAACCCTCCCTATCTTTGTAACCTGCTCCAGTCGCTACAACACTCCCTATCTCTGTAACCTCCACCAGCCCCTACAAACCTGCCTATCTCTGTAACCTCCTCCACCCCTACGACCCACCCTATCTCTGTAATGTCTGCCGCACCTACAACCCTCCCTATCCCTGTAACCTTCTCCAGCGTCTACAACACTCCCTATCTCTGTAACCTCCTCCAGTCCCTACAATCCTCACTATCTCTGTAACCTCCTCCAGTCCATACAACTCTCCCTATCTCTGTAACAACCTCCGACCCCTACAACCCTCCCAACTCTGTAACTTCCTCCAGCCCCTGCAACCCTCGCTATCTCTATAATCTCCTTCATTCAAGACAACCCTCCCTATCTCTGTAACATCCTCCATCCCCTACAACACTCCCTATCTCTGTAACCTCCTCCAGTCCCTACAACCCTCACTATCTCTGTAACCTCCACCAGTCCCTACAACCCTCCATATCTCTGTAACAACTACCGACCATTACATCCCTCCCAACTCTGTAACATCCTCCAGGCCCTACAACCCTCTCTATCTCAAACAACCTCCGACCACTACAATCCTCCCTATCTCTGTAACCTCCTCCAGTCCCTACAACCCTCCCTATCTCTGTAACCTCCTCAAGCCCCTACAACCCTCCCTATCTCTGTTACCTCCTCCAACCCCTACAACCCTCGCTATCTCTGTAACCTCCTCCACCACTACAACACTCCCTATCTCTGTAACCTTCTCAAGCCCCTAAAACCCTCCCTATCTCTGTAACCTCCGCCACCCCTACAACCCTCCCTATCTCTGTAATGTCCTTCAGCACCTACAACCCTACCTATCTCTGTAACCTCCTCCAGCCCCTACAACCCTCCATATCTCTGTAACCTCCTCCACCCCTACAACACTCCCTATATCTGTAACCTCCTCCAGCCCCTACAACACTCCATATCTCTGTAACCTCCTCCAGCCCCTACAACCCTCCCTATCTCTGTTACCTCCTCCAACCCCTACAACCCTCCCTATCTCTGTAACCTCCTCCACCCCTACAACACTCCCTATCTCTGAAAACTTCTCCAGCCCCTAAAACCCTCCCTATCTCTGTAAACTCCGCCATCACTACAACCCTCCCTATCTCCGTAACCTCCTCAAGCCCCTACAACCCTACCTATCTCTGTAACCTCCTCCAGCCCCTTTAACCCTCCCTATCTCTGTAACCTCCTCCACCCCTACAAAACTCCCTATATCTGTAACCTCCTCCAGCCCCTACAACACTCCATATCTCTGTTACCTCCTCCAGCCCCTACAACCCTCCCTATCTCTGTAACCTCCTCCAGCCCCTACAACCCTCCCTATCTCTGTAACCTCCTCCAGCCCCTATAACCCTCACTATCTCTGTAACCTCCACAGCTCCAACAACCCTCCCTATCTCTGTAACCTCCTCCAGCCCCTACAACCCTCCCTATCTCTGTAACCTCCTCCAGCCCCCATAACCCTCCCTATCTCTGTATCCTCCTCCGCCCCAACAACCCTCCCTATCTCTGTAACCTCCTCCAGCCCCTACAACCCTACCTATCTCTGTAACCTCCTCCAGCCCCTATAACCCTCCCTATCTCTGTAACCTCCTCCGCCCCTACAACACGCCCTATATCTGTAACCTCCTCCTGCCCCTACAACACTCCATATCTCTGTAACCTCCTCCAGCCCCTACAACCCTCCCTATCTCTGTAACCTCCTCCAGCCCCTACAACCCTCCCTATCTCTGTAACCTCCTCCAGCCCCTATAACCCTCCCTATCTCTGTAACCTCCTCCGCCCCTATAACCCTCCCTATTTCTGTAACCTCCTCCAGCCCCTACAACCCTCCCTATCTCTGTAACCTCCTCAAGCCCCTACAACACTCCGAGATCTCTACCCTTCTCCAATTCCGGCCTCTTGACCATCCCCCGATTCCCATCGCTCCACCATTGGCGGCCGTGCCTTCAGCTGCCTGCGGCCCTGAGCTCTGGAATTCTCTCCCTAAACCTCTCCGCCCCTTTCTCTCTTTCTCTCATCTTTTATGAAAATGTACGTCTTTGACTGGTGATGCTCAGTCCTAATATCTCCTTTTGCAGCTCGATGTCAAAATCTGTCTCTTTTAGGCTCCTGTGAAACGCTTTGTGGTTGTTTTACTATGTTAGAAATGCTATACAAATGCAGTCATTGTTTCTTAATATAACTGGACTCTGATTGAAACAGATTCTGGCTAAATATTCATTCACCTGGGACTGTCAACCATGTATGGAAACCAATTCTTTAACCAACTGTTAGAATTCTCTCGGGTCGAATATTTAATCACATCTCAATGTGATTACCAGAGTTTGAATTTTGCCAACATCAGTTATTGGTCAGAACAATGGGAGGAGAAACTGTCAGGAGGTTTTTTCCGCCCCCCCCCCCTTCCCCCACCCTCCACCCCCACCAAGTGCCAGTCTGCAATTTGTTCCCATGTTTTGCTTTCAGAGAGGCACTGACCCCTTGTTCTGCTATTAACACCTACTGATGTCTGACCTTCATGCCATTATTAACACCTGCTTTCGTCTTTAACACAATCATTAGCACTCCATTTCTCTTGTGTCCAACACATCTTTGTCAAATCTCACCTGATCTCTCACCTATCTCTGTCCTTCTATTTTGTTCCACCCAGCCCCCACTCTCTTAAACAGTATTAAAAAAACCCAACACATTTCTAAAACAAAAACAGAAATACCTGGAAAAACTTTCTCCAGGTATTCCTGTTTTTGTTTTGGATTTCCAGCATCCACAGTTCTTTCCTTTGACCATCACATTTCTACATCTCTTCAGCTCTGGAGAAGAGCCATACGGACTTAAAATGTTAACTCTGTCTTTTCTCTGCGCAGGGCACTGACAAACCTTCTGAGTTTTTCTAACACGTTCTGTTTCTGCCAGGAGACACGTTGGATGTGCCCCCAAATCTGGTGCGAATACTGGGGGTTGGCCAGAATATCGGGAGCGCCCCCCACCCAGTAACATTTAATGATTTGAGCTTGTCTCGGTCGGTCTGTTCCCTTTCTAGTGTTCACTTCTTAAACAGTTAAATCCTCAAGACAGCGGTGATGTCAACTCTGGAGGGTGGATGAGAAGCAACTCAGTTCAACGTACATCCTGGGTACCGTGTAATATAACTCACACGGAAAAGGTAGACAATATACCAGGGAACAGCTCCATTAAGCTCAGAAGTCACAGGACAGTCGGGAGTCCAACATCTACAGACACCTTGTGGATCAGCTCCAGCCTACAATAAGTCAGGCTGTCTGAATCGATAACTGTAATCGTCACTATACGATTGATGCCTTAGTAATAACCTTGCATTTGGACTATACACTCGAGCCTGAATCACGGGGAGTTATTTAACTGCGTGCGCAGGTTTCCCCCAACACCTTCAGAGTGCAAATAAGACCACACAGTGGGAGTTGCCCCCGCAGGTTAGCAAGGCAAGGCAAAAATCAAACCAAAAACTAGGGATTATTTCTGGAGGGATAGAATTGAAAAGTAAGGTCCTGTGTCATCAAATCCTGTCTATGTCACTGTACAAAGTGCCTTCTCTTATCCAGGAGTAACGGAGCTAGTTTTAATTCTGTTCCCCTTGGGATCAAACCCCAGGTTTTCCACAAAATGAAACCAGTGACCAGGCTGACATCAATAAATTCCTTTAAATGTACAATACAGGCTCTGTCCATGGTGTCAAGATAAGGCAATGGCAGAGAGTGTGGGGGTGAGGTGGAATTGAAGAGAGAGGGAGCCTCCTCACTAACACTGTGCCTTTGTGTAAGATACCCTTGGTTGTGTATACATGCACATGTAGGATTAAGATTGACCTAAACTCATGGTAAACAAAGGACTTGCATTTCTCTAGCACCTTTCCCCCACCTCAGGACATCCCGAAGCATTTCACAGCCAATGAAGGATTTCTTTTGCAGTGAGCTCACTGTTGTAAGAAACACAGCAGCACACAGCAAGATCCCACAAACAGCAATGTGATTATGGCCCCAGAGCATCTGCTTTTTTACTGATGTTGTTGGAGGGGTAAATATTGGCCCCAGGAAACCAGGAGAACTCCCCCCTGCTCTTCTTCCAAATAGAGGCCATGGGATGTTTTACACCCACCTGAGAGGGCTGACGGGGGTTTAATGTCTCATCTGAAAGACGACAAAGCTGACAAGGCAGCGTTTCCTTGGTACAGGCCCTCCGACAGTGCAGCACTCCCTCAGTACTGACCCTCCGACAGTGCAGCACTCCCTCAGTACTGACCCTCCGACAGTGCGGCACTCCCTCAGTACTGACCCTCTGACAGTGCGGCACTCCCTCAGTACTCACCCTCCGACAGTGCGGCACTCCCTCAGTACTGACACAGGGGAGTATTGCCAAGAGTTTTCTGCTCATCTGTCTGGCGTGAGATTTGAACCCACAACAAGTTTCTGATCCAGAGGCGGGAGTGCTACTCACTGCCACAGCTGTCGCTATGATTAAGCTTTTTTCTTTATAAATATCTGGTAGTTTCGATGTGAACAATAATCAGATGGCGTAGGTTGTTCATCCCAGGATGGATTGTTTAACTAGTCAGGGTACGGTTTAGCCAACTTTGCTGTGTCACTTCTCTTGGAGGTTTAGGATGTGAAATTCATGTCTGTTTGAATGAATGTTCTCAACACATTGGGCCCAAGGTAGCCGTGAGAATCTGGACAGTGACCCTGGATTGTAAATAAGTTAGCATCTGCTGTTTCCTCAGACAAACTTTATCTGTCCTTGAGATGTGAGTCTCACCGACAAGGTCAGCGTTTATGGCCCATCCTTAATTGCCCCTTGAGAAGGTGGTGGTGAGCTCCCGTCTTGAACCGCTGCAGCCCATGTGGTGCAAGTACACCCACAGTGCTGTTAGGGAGGGAGTTCCAGGATTTTAACCCAGTGACAGTGAAGGAACTCCCGACTTATTTCCATGTCGGGATGGTGAGTGGCTTGGAGGGGAACTTCCAGGTGGTGGTGTTCCCATGTGTCTGCCTCCCTAGGCCTTCTAGATGGTAGTGGTCGTGGGTTTGGAAGGTGCTGTCGAAGGATGAATTCCCGCAGTGCATCTTGTAGATGGTACACACACTGCTGCTACTGTGCGTCGGTGGTGGAGGGAGTGAATGTTTGTGGATGGGGTGCCAATCAAGCCGGGCTGCTTTGTCCTGGAAGCTCAATTCTTGAGTGTAATGGGAGCTGCACTCATCCAGGCAAGTGGGGAGTATTCCATCACACACCTGACTTGTGCCTTGTAGATGATGGACAGGCTTTGGGGAATCAGGAGAGGAGTTACTCATCGCAGGATTCCCAGCCTCTGACCTGCTCTTGTGGCCACAGTATTTATATGGCTAGTCCAGTTCAGTTTCTGGTCAATGGTAACCCCCGGGATGCTGATCGTGGGGGATTCAATGACGGTCATGCCATTGAATGTCAAGGGAAGATGGTTAGAGTCTCTCTCTTGTTGGAGATGGTGGTTGCCTGGCACTTGTGTGACACGAATGTTACTTACCACAGGTCAGCCCAAGCCTGGATGTTGTTGAATAAATTCGAGAAGAGAGTAGGAAGAAACAAAACTCAGAGAACTCTGATGGTTGGTGACTGTGAGAGATTCCAGTTCACCCTCAGTTATTGACTAGGCCAGGCAGCACAGTCAATTCCCAATTTCACTTCCTAGTCCAGGGTTGCAGGAGATTCCGAGTCCTGGAGAGGGAAAAGCCCTGTTTCTCAAAGTTCCCCTCATTAACTAAAGCCGCCCATACACCTCCACAGCTCAGATTTCCCTCAGCCCTCCAACACACACACCGACTCCTCCCCCTGTTCCCTTTGGATCCGGGCCTTCAGGTTTCCTATTGACAGCTAAGCCCTGAATCCCTCCTTAGCAACTGTCAGAACAGGAGGAGGCCATTCAGCCCCTCAAGCCTGCTCCGCCATTCAATGAGATCATAGCTGATATGTGACCTAACTCCTTATAAACTGCCTTTGACCCACATCCCTTAATATCTTTTCTTCGCAAAAACCTATCAGTTTCAGGTTCATAATTAACAATTTGATCCAGCATCATTTGTGGAAGAGAATTCCAAACTTCCCCCACCCTTTGTGTGTAGGAATGTTTCCTAATTTCACTCCTGAAAGGTCGGCCTCTCATTTTTAGACTCTGCCCCTGAGTCCCAGACTCCCCCCAACCAGGAGAAATAGTTTCTCTCTATCGACCCCGCTCTGATCCCCTTAATATCTCAAAACTTTGATCAAATCCAGCCCCCCTTAACCCTCTAAATTCCAGGGGATACAAGCTGAGTTTGTGTTTAATCTCTCCTTGTAATTTAACCCTTGGAGTCCCGGTCTCATTCTGGTAAATCAACACTGCGCTCCCTCCGAGGTCAGTATATCCTTCCTAAGGTGTGGAGCCCAGATCATCTCACAGTGACTCCAGGTGTGGGCTTTATATAGGCTGAAGTGTGCTAGCTGTGGATCTACAGCTAACATCTCATCTCTGAATCAGATGATTGTAGGTTTAAAGTCCCACCCCAGAGCCTTGAGTACAAAAATCAAAGCCAACACTCCACTGCCAGAACCGAGGGTGTGTCAATGTATGACGGAGTGCTGTACCGTCAGAGGGTCAGTACTGAGGGGGTGCTGCACTGTCGGAGGGTCAGTACTGAGGGGGTGCTGCATTGTCGGAGGGTCAGTACTTAGGGAGTGCTGCACCGTCAGAGGGTCAGGACTGAGGGGGTGCTACACTGTCGGAGGGTCAGTACTGAGGGGGTGCTGCACTGTCGGAGGGTCAGTACTGAGGGGGTGCTGCACTGTCGGAGGGTCAGTACTGAGGGGGTGCTGCACTGCCTGAGGTGCCGTCTTTCAGATGAGACATTAAAGCTGGGCCCCGTCTGCCGTCTCAGGTGGGTGTAAAAGATCCCATGGGCACTATATTTAAGAAGAGTGGGGTGGGGGTTCTCCCCATGTCCTGGAACCAAAACCACTAAAAAGAAACTGATGACCTGGGTTATCCTCAGATTGATGAAGGATCTTGCTGTGTGCAAATTGGCTACCGGCTTCCCTGCATTACAACAGTGAGCAGAGTTCAGAAATTAAAGCACTTCATTGTTTGGGGCCATAAAGCGCGATGGGACGCCCTGAGGCGGTGAGCGGCGCTAGATAAATGCATGTCCCCCTTTCACTTATTCTTGCTGCTTAACAGTGGCGAAGGCGCCTTTAAGAAGTGGGCGGGGCGCGGCTGACGTCAACCCCTGCCTTGTATGGTCATTGATGTGTGTCGGAAGGGACGTCCTCTCGTTGGCTGGGGACACAGTTTGAATCATCTTCTTGATGTAAATTTCTGGGAATGAGTGAGAGCAGTTTGATAAAATCTCTCACACATTTTGCAGCCACAAGTCTGGACGTGAATCGAGGAGGCGAAAGCATCTCTGGTGAGTAGAGATTTAAATATATATAATATATATATGTAGACATATATTAGTGAACAAAACAACAGGAAAAAAGTTTAGAAAAGTTTTTCAGAAGTTGGCCTTAAACTTTTTCCTGCCAGAGAAGTGTTGGTTTGCAATTGGCTATCAAATGGTAAGTAACCTGGTTACTTACATCTGTAAGTCTCTTTTTTTTTTAAACCATTTTGCGGGAGAAAATATCTTTTTTCAGAGTTAGTTGGTGAGCTTTTTAAAGTTGTGCCTGTTGATGGAAGGTGCCACAATCACTTTTTCTTCCGAACTGAACTTTGAGCTGCACACGAAACAAAAACAGAAAATAGCTGGGAAAACCCAACAAGTCTGAGCACATCTCTGGCGAGAGAGAGAGAGAGAGATCAAGAGTTAACGTTTCGAGCCAGCGGGTCAGTTTAATGTGCTGTGTCCCAACGCTGAATACAAACTCTCTGTCTCTGCCGCCACGGGTTGATTTTAGGGACCATCGAACAATCGGCACTGTCTCCAGGAGAGGAGGTTGGGGGACATAAGCAGAATTGATGGCCGCGTTAGAGGAATGATATACTTTCTCAGTCGGGGAGTGGGTTTCGTTAAGGCACAGTTCATGGTTCAGCACCTCCCCACTTTTGTTTTTAGAAAAGGTGATGTTTTTGAGATGGTCCCTTAGGTGAACACGTGGATTTGGTTTCCAGTTTTGAAGTTTATACTGTGTTGCTTGTAGTTTGTAAGAGTGATTGATTGATTCATTCGGGATCACTCAGGGTGGATGGGTTGCTGCCAGCTCTGGTGGGTGGGGGTCGGTGGATGGCGGCGCGGGTCTGAAGAGTTCGAAATGAAAGTTAGATATTGGTGTGTGTTTGGGGAATCCCAATTTTTGAGTCCAGGAGAGTGTGTGTGTGAGAGAGAGAGAGAGCGTGTGTGTGTGTGAGAGAGATGTGTGTGTGTGTGTGAGAGAGAATGTGTGTGAGAGAGAGAGAGAGCGTGTGTGTGTGAGAGAGAGATGTGTGTGAGAGAGAGAGTATGTGTGTGTGTGAGAGAGAGATGTGTGTGTGTGAGAGAGAGAGCGTGTGTGTGTGAGAGAGAGATGTGTGTGAGAGAGGGAGCGTGTGTGTGTGAGAGTGTATGTGTGTGAGAGAGAGCGTGTGTGTGTGAGAGAGAGATGTGTGTGAGAGAGGGAGTGTGTGTGTGTGAGAGTGTATGTGTGTGAGAGAGAGCGTGTGTGTGTGAGAGAGAGAGTGTGTGTGAGGGAGAGAGCGTGTGTACGTGTGAGAGAGAGTATGTGTGTGTGAGAGAGAGAGCGTGTGTGTGTGTGAGAGAGAGAGTGTGTACGTGTGAGAGAGTGTGTATGTGTGTGAGAGAGAGAGATGTGTGTGTGAGAGAGAGATGTGTGTGTGAGAGAGAGAGAGCGTGTGTGAGAGAGAGAGATGTGTGTGTGAGAGATGTGTGTGTGAGAGAGATGTGTGTGTGTGAGAGATGCGAGTGAGAGAGAGATGTGTGTGTGAGAGAGAGATGTGTGTGTGAGTGTGTGAGAGAGTATGTGTGTGTGTGTGTGTGTATGTGAGAGAGAGTGTGTATGTGTGTGAGAGTGTGTATGTCTGTGAGAGAGTATGTGTGTGAGAGAGTGCGTGTGTGAGAGAGTATGTGTGTGTGTGTGAGAGTGTGTGTGTGAGAGAGTATGTGTGTGTGTGAGAGAGAGTGTGTGTGAGAGAGTGTATGTGTGAGAGAGAGAGTGTGTGTTTAATAAATTCCTTCTATTTGATGCTGTAGTTTTTGGAGTTATTTTCTCCCAGGGAGGAACAGGAGAGATTTGGTTTTCTTTTACTCGGCCCCTCAGGGAGTGTTAGCTCCGCCCTGCAATTGGAAAAACAAAAATGCCCCCATGTGACCTGAAGACTGAGGGTAGTTGAGGTTTCTGTGGGGCCTGTAATGGACACTGGTGGAGGATGTTTGATATAGACACCTTGCTGGACAGTGGCACCAGAGTTACTCAGGGAAAGTAGCGCTTTTCCCCACCTCAGGACGTCCCAAAGCCTTTCACAGCCAACGAAGGACCTTTTCTTTTGTGTGTGAGCTCACTGTTGTAATGTAGGACACGCAGACAATTTACGCACAGCAAGATCCCACAAACAGCAATGTGATAATGACTCAGATCATCTGGTTTTTCTTTTAGTGATGTTGTTTAAGGGATAAATATTGGCCCCAGGACCACGGGGAGAACTCCCCCCACCACCACCCCCCCCTGCTCTTCTTCCAAAAAGTGGCCGTGGGATCTCCCCGCGACGCCTCCCTTGGCCGAATGTCAGTCTGGATTGTGAGCTCCTGGTCTTTGTACTGGGGGGGCTGGTGCCCACAACCCTGTGAGTCAAAAGTAAGTGTGCGACGGACTGAGACACTGACTCACTTTGCTGGGCCGACAGGGCTTCCATGGAGCTTGTGTCTCTGAATCCACCGCAGTTAGAAACAAAACATGTTTACAAAAATCAGCTGTTTCACCTGAGGACAGTTTTAACAATCTGAAGGATGGCAGACTTCAGTGCAATTTGGATGTGAGATTGACTCTCACTTTTACTGTTTTACGCTCGGACATTGAATGCAAAGTGTTCTGTCCGAGAGAGGGATGTCCTTCTCCTGCTGTGTGACTATGAACAACATCTGGAGTAAGGACTGGCTCCTTGTCCCTGTCTCCGCGTCCTCCCATTTACCTTTATAACGTTTTCCGTTTTAATGTTGTGGGGCTAATATTCACCCACCCTCCTCCCACCCCAATGAATATCGCTGTCAAATAAAAATCGGATCTGGGTCACTATCGCATTGTCCTTTGTGGGATCTTGCTGTGCGCAAATTGGCTTTTGCTTTCCCCCCCATTACGATGGTGACCCCCACTTCATAAATGGAAGGGAGTCATTTGGCTGTGAGGCTCTTTGGGATATCTTGCAGCGGTTAAAGGCGTTACAGAAATGTGAGTTCTTCACCGGATATACAGCAGGCCATTCGGCCCATCTGCTCCGTGCCGGTGTTTCTGCTCCACACGAACCTCCTCCCACCCACCCCCCTCTCTCCATCTCACCCCATCACCCTATCCTTCCATTCCTTTCTCCCTCATGTGTTTATCCAGCTTCCCCCTAAAACACATCGATACTATTCACCTCCACCACTCCCTGTGGGAGCGAGTTCCACATTCTCCCCACTCTCTGGGTAAAGAGGTTTCTCCTGAATTCCCCATTGGGTTTATTAGTGATGACCTTATATCGATGGTCCCTAGTTCTGGTCTCCCCCACACACAAGAGGAAACAGTCTGTCTGTATCCAGGTGCGTGTTCCAGAAGGGTCTTGTCAGCAATGCCTACCACAGTCAAATAGCTCACCAGCCATCACTATTGTGGGGAGGGGCAGGTAAAAGAGTTGCTGGTGGTGGGGGTGGGATGTTGTTGACACAAAGGGGTCATTCCAGCAGCCAGACCATGATCTCTATATTCCATCACCCTTCTCCCCACCCCCCCTCCCTCACCCAACCCCAACATCCCCGACTGTAACACACTCTGAACAGGTTAATCTCTAAACACCCCCACCTTCCCCCCGCAGATACACCAGGAGACGATGAAGGAGGAGATCGGAGCCGGAGTGTCCTTCCTGGTCAGCTTGGTCAGGAATCGCAGCAGGCTACATCAGGAAAAGATCGAGGAGTTTGGGGAGAAGCTCACTGCGATACTGTACCGAAAATACCACAATCACTGGTACCCAGCCAATCCCAGCAAAGGACAAGCATACAGGTAAGCAAACAGCAGAGCCGCCCAGTACAATGGCTAGAATATTACAGCACAGAAACGGGCCATTCAGCCCATCTGCTCCGTGCCAGTGTTTCTGCTCCACACGAGCCTCCTCCCACCCCCTGTTCATCGCACCCCATCACCATATCCTTCTATTCCTTGCCCCCCTCCCCCCCATGTTTTTATCCAGCTTCCCCCTGAAAGAGCATAAAATATTGGACAGCACACCAGGGAGGACCCTCCTCACTATTTCTTGCATTGCGCTGAGGGACATTGTCCATCCACTTGCGAGAGCAGATGGAACAAGTCCTGGGTTTGAGTCTCCACCCCAGAGACTTCAGCCCCATAATCCAGGCCGACACTCCACAGTGCCAGTGCCGAGGGGGCGCCGCGCTGTCAGAGGGTCGGTGCCAAAGGGAGATGCTGGCCTTCAGGTGAAACTTTAAACCAAAGTTCCCGTCTGCCTCCTTGGTGGGTGTAAACGATCCCACGGCCACTATTTGGAAGAGGAGCAGGGGGAAGGTCCCGGGGCCAATATTTACCCCTCAACCAACATCACTAAAAAAACAGATGATCTGGGTCATTACCACATTAATGTTTGTGGGAGCTTGCTGTGCACAAATTGGCCGCCACGTCTCCGACATTACACAGTGAACATACTTTTGAATAAGTATTTCATTGGCTGTGAAAGGTTTTGGGACATCCTGGGGTGGTGAAGGCGCCAGAGAAATGCAAGTCTTTGTTTTGAAAAAAGCAAAAAAACTGCAGATGCTGGAAATCCAAAACAAAAACAAAAATACCTGGAAAAACTCAGCAGGTCTGGCAGCATCTGCGGAGAGGAAAACAGTTAACGTTTCGAGTCCGTATGATTCTTCAACAGAACTAAGGAAAAATAGAAAAGAGGTGAAATATATGTTGGTTTAAGAGGGGGTGGGACAGGTACAGCTGGATAGAGGGCCAGTGATAAGGTGGAGATAGCCAAAAGATGTCATAGACTAAAGGGCAAAGAGGTGGTGACGGTGGTGATATTATTTAAGGAATGTGCTAATGGGGACATTAAGGGTAGAAAGCAGGACGAGCAAGGTACCAGGTAGCCCTAGTGGGGGTGGGGTGCGGGGAAGGGATCGAAATAGGCTAGAAGGTAAGAGATAAAACAATTGATGGAAATAAATTTAAAAATAATGGAAATAGTGGGAAAAGAAAAATCTATATAAATTATTGGAGAAAAGGGGGATCGGAAAGGCGGTGGGGATGGGGGAGAGAGTTCATTGATTGTCTTTGTTTTGAAAGTTGCTCGAAGTTGTCCCTGCAATACCGGCCTTTTCCCACCTGGGGGCGCCGCTGCTCAGTTTTAAATTTGGATGAGCAGCTGAACCGCTTAAAGCCCCTTTAAAGCTGAGACAATGAAATTTTAGAGGCATCTTAAAGGAAGGTAGATGGAGGTGGAGAGGTCTCGGGAGGGAATCCCAGAGTTTAGGGCCCCAGGCAGCTGAAGGCACGGCCACCAATGGTGGAGCGATGGAAATCAGGGGATGCTCAAGGGGCTGCAATTGGAGGAAGGCAGAGATTTTGGAGGGTTGTCGGTCTGGAGGAGGTTCCAGAGATAGGGAGGGTTATAGAAACTTGGAGGAAGTTACAGAGATAGATAGGGTTGTAGGGGCTGGAGGAGGTTACAGAGATGGGGAGGGTTGTAGGGGCTGGAGGAGGTTACAGAGATAGGGAGGGTTGTAGGGACTGGAGGAGGTTACAGAGATAGGGAGGGTTGTAGGGACTGGAGGAGGTTACAGAGATGGTGAGAGTTGTAGGGACTGGAGGAGGTTACAGAGATAGGGAGGGTTGTAGGGACTGGAGGAGGTTACAGAGATGGGGAGGGTTGTAGGGACTGGAGGAGGTTACAGAGATAGGGAGGGTTGTAGGGACTGGAGGAGGTTACAGAGATAGGGAGGGTTGTAGGGACTGGAGGAGGTTACAGAGATAGGGAGGGTTGTAGGGGCTGGAGGAGGTTACAGAGATAGGGAGGGTTGTAGGGACTGGAGGAGGTTACAGAGATAGGGAGGGTTGTAGGGACTGGAGGAGGTTACAGAGATAGGGAGGGTTGTAGGGACTGGAGGAGGTTACAGAGATGGGGAGGGTTGTAGGGACTGGAGGAGGTTACAGAGATGGGGAGAGTTGTAGGGACTGGAGGAGGTTACAGAGATGGGGAGGGTTGTAGGGACTGGAGGAGGTTACAGAGATAGGGAGGGTTGTAGGGACTGGAGGAGGTTACAGAGATGGGGAGAGTTGTAGGGACTGGAGGAGGTTACAGAGATGGGGAGGGTTGTAGGGACTGGAGGAGGTTACAGAGATGGGGAGGGTTGTAGGGACTGGAGGAGGTTACAGAGATAGGGAGGGTTGTGGGGACAGTTTTGGAAACAAGGATGAAAGTTTTAAAATGGAGGCGTTGTTGGACTGGGAGCTAATGTATGTCAGTGAGTGACGGGGTGAAGGCTGAACAGGACTTGGTACAACTTGGGAAAAGGGCCAGTAGGGTTCTGGATGGTCTAATGTCTGTCCTCTTGGATCCTTCAGTATATTTTTTCTCTCCCTGGTAGATGCATTCGGATAAACAGGAAACATAAAGCAGACCCATCCTTGTTGCTCGCTTGTCAAGACTGTGATGTGGAATATAACCAGTTGAGACTGCCCAAAGAGATTACGTTGTGGATTGATCCCCAGGAGGTGTGCTGCAGGTAAGTCTTCACCTGGATGGTTTAGCAACACAGTCACCGCAGAGACAAACACAAGGAGCTCATCTGGAGAATTGTGTCCGATTCCGACTGCCTCACACTTTAGGAGGGAAGGCGAGGCCTTGGGGAGGGTGAGGGGGAGATTGACTCGAATGGCGCCAGGGAAGAGGGACTTCAGTTCATGTGGAGAGACTGGGGAAGCTGGGATTGTTCTCCTTAGAGCAGAGAAGGTTAAGGGGGAGATTGAATCGAGGCGTTCAAAATCATGAGGGGGTTTGGATAGAGTCAATAAGGAGAAAGTGTTTCCAGTGGCAGGAGGGTCGGTAACCAGAGGGACACAGATTGAAGGGAATCGGAACCAGAGGGGGAGATGAGATTTTTTTTACACAGCGAGTTGTTGTGATCTGGAAGGCGCTGCCTGAAAGGGGGGTGGATGCAGATTCAACAGGAACTTCCAAAGGGGGAATTGTGTCTGTCTGTCTCTCTCTCTCACTGCTGTGCTCTCTGTCTCTCCTTCACTGTACGGTAAACCTTCCCTCGGCTGTGTTCGCCAGTTTGTGTGGGTGTTTGTTGTTTATACCAGGTTGTTAGTGGCTGTGTCTCGCGTGTTGCTGCCTGACCCGATTCCCACTAAATCTTCATTTGAAATTCCTGCAGGTGTAGTGATGGGAGTCTGCCTTTCACTGTCGCTCAGTTTGGACAAGACTCCAGGAGGGCGGCGTCGTTAGACTCTGAGCAAGGCAGCGCGTCCTCGGAGTGCAGCACACCTGACTGCCACTCGGAGACTTCGTCAGATGAAGGGGAACATGCCAAAGGTCAAACAGTGAAGGAAACTGCAGCAAAAACAGCTGAAGCTACTGGCAAGGTAAAGAGAACATTGAGCACCCAGTGCTGGGAGGGGTCGGAGTGAATGGTTCCAATACTCTCCGGGCCGATCTCCCACCTTCTACCCCTGGAAACTCATCAAAAATTCAACTGCCCCCAGACCCTAACTCACATTGAGTCCCGTTCACCCATCACTATCCTGTCGCTCACTGACCTACACTGGCTCCTGGTCCAGCAACACCTCCGTTTTTAAAAAAAAATTTCATCCTTATTTCAAATCCTTCCTCACCCCTCCCTATTTCTATAAACCCCTGGAACCCTCCCTATCTCCGTAATCTCCACCAGCCCCTACAACCCTATCTCTGTAACCTCCACCAGCCCCTACAACCCTATCTCTGTAACCTCCTCCAGCCCCTACAACCCTCCCTATCACCATAACCTCCTCCAGCCCCAACACTCCCTATCTCCATAATCTCCTCCAGCCCCTACAACCCTATCTCTGTAACCTCCTCCAGCCCCTACAAACCTCCCTATCACCATAACCTCCTCCAGCCCCAACCCTCCCTATCTCCGTAATCTCCTCCAGCCCCTACAACCCTATCTCTTTTACCTTTTCCAGCCCCTACAACCCTCCCTATCTCTGTAACCTCCTCCAGCCCCTACAACCCTATCTCAGTAACCTCCTCCAGCCCCTACAACCCTCCCTATCTCCGTAATCTCCTCCAGCCCCTACAACCCTCCCTATCTCTGTAACCTCTTCCAGCCCCTACAACCCTCCGAGATCTCTGCGCTCCTCCAATTCTGGCCTCTTGACCATCCCCCGCTTCCCATCGCTCTGCCATTGGCGGCCATGTCTTCAGCTGCCTGGGGGCCCTAAGCTCTGGAATTACCTCCCTAAACTCACTCACTCCCTCCCGAACACAGTCTGTCTCTCTTTCTATCTGTGGGAACTGGCTGTGCAATTGTTGGCTGCCCACATTTCCTCTATTTACAACAGTGACCACACTTCAAATAAATTACTTCATTGGCTGTGAAACACTTTGGGACGTCCTGAGGTGGGGAAAGGCGCTAGAGAAATGCAAGTCCTTGCACGTGGCCTGTGGAGACGGGGCTGGGGATTAAATGGAGCTTGTGTGTTTGATTTGTCATGTTTAATTGATTCAATAATTTTATCCCTTAGGTTTCTGGAAGTTTCTCCCAGTGCACTTCTGCGTGGCCTCTGTACCCTCACAAGCCGGTGCAGTATGCCACATTCTACCAACCCGTCCCCCTCATCAGCTACTACTTGATACCCGGACTGGACAAGGCCCTGCAACCTCCCCCAGGCTTCCTCCTGCCTCAGGTGCAGGCCCACTGCTCGAAGATCGGCAAAAGGCACAAGTGGTGAAGGTCCTGGCTAGCAGAGGGATCGGATACCTCGCTCACACTGAGCTGTGCCAACCCTGTGCTTAACTGCTCCATTCTAACACCCATGGGCATGTTTGCAAGTGGCTGAGCTGTGTGTGTGTGAGCGCGGTGTGTGTGTGAGCGCTGTGTGTGTGTGTCTGTGAGCACGGTGTGTGTGTGAGCGCGGTGTGTGTGTGTGTGTGAGCGCGGTGTGTGTGTGAGCGAGGTGTGTGAGTGTGAATGAGTCAGAGAGAAATGTTGCTGTATATAACATTCACTACTCACGTGTGTGTGTAAGGCCCACACTGCCTATGTGTGTTTGTGGGTTTACACTGCTGCTCCTGTGGGTCTGTGTATACTTTATATAGAATTGAAGCCGTCTCTGTATTATAAATCTGTACTAAAAACTCAGGTATCTTTGAAAATATGAGGTGTGTCCACATTGCCTGACAGGTGATTGTTATTTATCATGTTTACAGGGGGAGTGTGTGAAATACCCCAGAGTCTCTGTTAATATGTATTTGTTAAATTATCATCTATCTGGCTTGTGGAATATTTAATGTTTTTGCACTTTTATTTTATTTCCTGCTGCTGATCACTCTCCATTCGCTCCTGTTGAATTCTCAGAGCCTCTCTTGGGTAAGAAACTTAGCTGTGATGCTTATCATAGCCAAATAGCCCATCAACATCCACTGAGTGAGGCTCCAGAAGGTGCCTGGCGAATGGATTGCTGAAGACATTAGGACAAACTCTAGCACTCAAAAGAGTGTGTTTTCTGTGCAATATACATTGAGCAATTTAAATTTTTTAAATCCAAAAATTGTTTAAAAGGGATTTGGGGAATTGTTTCCTGAGGATGAGGTGTTGAGGAACAACTCTGGATCCCTGGGATTTTTTAGCTCTTCTTTCTTAATGTGGGAATAGTTATTCCCATGTTCCTGTATCTTTCTCCCAGGTTAGGGTAAGGGTCCCTATCTCTGAATGGCCTCCTGAATGAGCTTGCTGTGTTTATTCATACCAAAGGCCGCAGTGTGTTAACACAGTGATCCTCTGGTCTGCTGTCCTGCTGCCATTGCCCATTCCCACCCTCAAACAGTGACTTGTGTTTCCACCCCAGTAACCCAGGGACACAAGCTCCCCAGTGGGGTGAGTGGAAGCCCCTTACCCAGACCCTCACCCAGTTCATGTCTCTCCAAGTCTTTACAGATATTGGAGAAAAGTCACAGCGGACCAACACAGTGTTACTGCTCCCCAACTGGTGAATGGGAGAAACTTTTATAAAACTCAGTATTTATTGACCGTCAGTTAAGCGCGAGTTAAATGGCTTATTCTGAATGTCTCATTAAATTTCTTTTTTCTTTTGTGTAAAATAAATTAAACCACTTTGTTCAAACAACATTCCCAGGGTGGTGTGAGTTTCTGTAAAGATTGGAATACTAATTTCCTCCTTTTGGACAACTCCTTGTGTTGATCGGTTGACGCACTTTGGGACTTTCATGGAACAATACTGGTCACTCGTTAGGGTGGGGGAGGGAGTGGGATTTTTTAATTCATTCATGTGGGCGTCATTGGCCGGGCCAGCATTTATTGCCCGTCACTAATTGCCCCTTTAGA